>NC_058408.1:116214059-116277569 GCF_002201575.2 Neomonachus schauinslandi
CTGGGGATGGCTTCAATGGAAACCCGGGGATGGCTTCAATGGAAACCCAGGGGTGGCTTCAGTGGAAACTTGGGGATGGCTTCTCTATGTGGTACAGCTCTTCAAGGCCTCTAGGCCCCTTTCCCTGATGTCCATGGCAAGACAGCCACCAAAGATGGTAACCAGAGAGGGTCAGATAGCAGAGCAGGGTGGGAGCAACACAAAAGCATGTGGTCGGGGGTGCTGAGTCCTCTGTGTGAGCTCTATTCTGTTGGCCAAGCGCCAGAGACTTTTAAAAAGAGAAGCTGCCTGATCACATCTCCTATTTGGAAAGACCGTCTGGAGCGAAGGTCTATGGCAGGGATGAGCTGGGGGTGAGGGGAAAGGGAGACCAGAGGCGCAGATCCGTTCATGAGTCTGGTGCAACAGTTCAGGGCACACACACTAGAGACCACTGATACTTCCTGCTCATTTAGACAGAGCCACACATCCAATCCACCCTTCGACAGGGCACTACCTTGAGAATGTTGGCACCTCCTCTCCTTTCCACTTTGGAGGCTGCTCGGTGGAGATGTGGGTTATGTGAAAATGCTATATTTGCTGAACGTCCCAGAGGACAATACGATGTGTCTCTTGGTGGAACGACCAGAGTCTCCACATAGAAACCAGACCTGGAGGATAATTCTTTTTCCAGGTAGCAGTGGTTTCTTGAAGACCAGAAAGAAATGCTGCTTGAGAGACCACACTTCTGCCAAACTTCCCAGCACAGGGACTTGCCACTGTGACGTTTCTTCTCTTTCTTGAACTGGAGCTGGTGCCCTTAGTCAGGATTCTTTCACTTACAAGTGTCAGAATCTTAAATCAAAATGGCTGAATCACAAAAGGAATGTAGTGTCTCCTCTAACATGAAAAATTAGACTTTAGGCATAGCTGGATCCAGGCACTCAAACAATGTCATCATGAATCTCCCTCTCAATTCTGCTTTCACTCTCTATGTTTCCAGAATCAAGGACTTCAGACTTATAGCTAACTGATTTAGCAACAATAGCCAATAAGAACTTCTCTTCTAAGGATTCTCACGGAAGTGCCATGTTGAATCTCATTCCGTCAATATAACCATGACTCCATTCCTAAATAAGTCAGTGTGATCAGAGGCATGAATATACTGATTAGTTACTCCTGGAGCTGGGGAACAAGTAGGAGGGGAGGGAAGGGAGGCAAGAAGCCCATGTGGATAGAGATTAAGAAAGAAAGTACTTCTTCAAAGGAAAACTAAGATGCTATTCCCAAAAGGGAAGATAATGAGCTTTAGGCAAATGAAACAAATGGCCACCATATGCATCCTGGGAATTCCCATCCCTTCACAGACCGAGGGAGCTTTGAATCCTTGACTACTTCAATACCCTGCTCTTTCCACTGAGCCAAAGCTTCATCTCTTTCTTCCTTATCTCTTTGCTTTCAGCTTCTAATGGCATTTATAAACTTTGGGCTTATTTTAGGCAAATATAATACACGGGACCATGAACTACTCTGGAGCTAGAATCACATCTTATTTGCTGCTCCATCTCCATTAACCAGGATACTGTAGCCTTTCACACAGATATGCTGGATTAAATATGTTAGATTTGTAAAGTTTTTCTGGCACCAATATGCCTTATTTTGATAAATAGAGGGGAAAAAGGAGCATTCTTTCCTGTCTCCACACCCATTCTCCTGCCTCAATCCATTTAGGTGCATAAGCAGGGAAGGCATGCTAGTCAACCAAGCCCTCAAGAGACAGTTGGATCTTAATAGCCACTCACATTTGGGATGGCAGACATATATGTAGAGGCTTCCGACATGATCCCAAAAGTCACATCCTCCATGGGCCCTGTGGTTTCTACCGTCTAGGCAAAGCTTTATGTCTCACCAGGAGACCTTCCGCCTCTTCCCTGTGATGGTAAGTCAGACCCCAGAGAGGAGCTGGTGTGTTGATGAACCCCCATCCAGGCCATTTACTATTTACATTTCTTGCTCCCATGGGACAGCATCTCCACACACAAGACTTGAAATGACAAAACTATTATGTACCATGGAATTTTGGGGTCTCTTGGGAATAGTAGAACAGATGCTAAATTCACTCATGCCAGGGTCTACAGAACCAAGAGCCCAGAGGGGCTGCCTGTGGACCCTTCTAGTCACGACTCAGAGCTGTTTGGAGGAAGCCTTAAAAGCAAGGATAGCCATCCTTAACAAGAATACCCTCTTCATTGAGACCTGGGGAGCTGTGTGTGTGTGTGTGCGTGTGTGTGTGTGTGTGTGTGTATTAGCTTCTTCCACCAGGAACACCAGACACAGATACCCTGAACCACAGAGTTAGGAAGAGGACTCCCAAATCTCACATGTGAAAGGGCTCTACGGCTGGGGCCTGACTGGAAACAACTGGAACCAACCAGCCTTTCTTCAGGAAACATTTACATGGCTACCAGGGGCACTTTTCAAGTACCAAGGGCACACAAAGCAGCCATGCAGTCTTTGCCCCTCCAACTGATAGTTACCGTTGGAGAAACCGTTTGTGCAGTGCTCAGAGCAGAGCACTGGGGGAGCACAGAAGAGGGACTTAATCCCACGGTGGTGGGAGGAGAGGGTGGGTCAGTGAATGGTTCCTGCAGAGGGAAGACAAGCGCGCACACAGAGTGCTTGTGGGAGCCTGTGGAGTTGGGGGTCACCACCCTGGGGGAGGGGCGCAGGCTCCGGGGTGGGGTCCACAATTGAGCCAGGAGACAACACCATCTTCCTCTCCCCAGTCCCTCTCCCCTTGGCTTCTCAGTGTAGATCGAAGATAAGCTGGGGTCCATGGTTCACTTTAGGGCAGGCTTGCACTCAGCTGTGGCGGGGCCCTCTGTCTGTCTGGAGGCCTGTGTGTCCCAGTGAGGCCACTACTTTGAGAAAAGGACCTTGGTGTTGGAGTCAGGAAGGCAGCCCCGGCTCTGGCCTGTGCTCATGGCCTTGAACAAGTCACTTTGCTTCTCTAGCCTTATGTCCTCTCCTCTGCAGGAAGGAGGCTGAGCATCTTCTCTCCTTATTCTGCAGTTCCACAATCGACTCTTTCAGTACCAGAGGCCTAGGCTTTGTGCCAAATTAGATGTTACCAATCACCTGCTGCCACAGAACTGGAAAGCAGCAGCATCAAGGAGACAGGCTACTCCCCCGCCTCAAGCACGAATAAGCACTTCTTATTCGGAGGTCATGTGCAACCAGAACACTTGCTCTGAGCAAAAGATTTTTCCTTCCCTTGCTCCAGTCATAATTATTCTAACCACATAGCAAACCTCAGCCACTCTGGTTTCCTGTAAGACCCCTTATCTTTTTTTTTTTTTTTTAAGATTTTATTTATTTATTTGAGAGAGAGAGAATGAGAGAGAGAGAGCACATGAGAGGGGGGAGGGTCAGAGGGAGAAGCAGATTCCCTGCTGAGCAGGGAGCCCGATGCGGGACTCGATCCCGGGACTCCAGGATCATGACCTGAGCCGAAGGCAGTCGCTTAACCAACTGAGCCACCCACGTGCCCAAGACCCCTTATCTTTACAGAATATGCCAGATGATCTTTTGGTGTCTCTGGTCCCCATGGACAGCTTTGCCAGTGATCTCCAGGAATTAAAAGACACTCCTGGAGCTCAGGCCAAATGTTTTTCCCTGGAGAGCACAGTTGCTCTGTACATTTGTAACCCTCCTGGCCACCTCATATGCTAAAGGAAGAAGCCAGTGGAGCACCAAGGAAATGGACATTTATTACTCTGTGTCAGGTGCTATGCTAGACATGGTATTCTCGATCATGCATGTGGTCCCCACACTGAGGAGGAAACTGAGGGGCCCTAAGTGATTTGTCCCAAGACAGATAGCTAGAATGTGATAGAATACGGATTTGAATTCAGATCTACTCCAAAATCCATATTCTTCCTACTGCCCCAAAGGTCTATGGCTACCACACCACCTACATGCTTTGGAAAAGAAAATGTCACTGTATCCAAATCTTTGGGGACTCACTGCGTTGATAAAGTTACTTTGGGTGCAGGATCCACACCTGCTCTACTCTATTCCTTTTCTCTTTACCAAACTGGAGATCAAGTTTCTCCAGCAAAGAAGAACCAGAGCAGGTGTTCCTTCAACTGTCCAACTTCTGAGAGCATTCATTTACCCATGTACACGTGCGTGTGTGCACGCACACACCCCCACACGTAGAAGGAGGGAGAGAGCCAATACACACACGGAGTACATGCTGCCTTTCAGCTTACAAAGCCATTTCACATCTGTTATCACATCTAATCCTCACATCAATTATTAAGGCAATGCCATCGCTTTTTAAAAAAAAATTTAAGCTTTTATTTTGAGATAATTATAGAGTCACAGGAAGTTTCAAGGATAGTACAGAGAGGTCCCCTGTACCCTTCACCCAGTTTCCCCTACTGGTTACATCTTATGTAACTACAGGACAATATCAAAACTAGGAAACTGACAACTGACATTAGCATAAAGTGTGCTTGTATAGTCCTGTGGCAATTTGTCACCTGTGTGGAATCATGTAACCACCGTGGCAGAAAGGCCAGTATAGTAAGATCATATACTACACGATTTCATTGACATAGTATTCCCGACTTAAAGATGAAAAGTTAATGTTCAGAGAGATGATGGGACTTGCTCCAGGTCACACAGCTAATGAGTGGCATGTGAAGGTGGGCCATGGCTCCAATTAAATGTACTAGATTGCGCTGAGGGGACCTTTAGGGACAGGAAGCGATTCAGCAGAGAGATCTCAGAAGTGCAATGAAAATTCTCAAAGAAGCTGATTTCTCTGAAAGCAACACAACTGCCATTGTGAGGCCATCCTGCCCTGTCTGCAGTCCTCCTCTGGGAAGGGTCCGCCCCTTACCCGGCAGCCCCGGGGGCAGCTCCACCCAGCAAGAGAGGGGAGCAAGGGCTGACTTTCAACAGCAAGTTCTCCTGTCCCGTCTGGGACAACTGTGGCCTCACGGTGTGGCCACTTCTGCGGCTGTAGTTTCAAGAAGGCCTCACGGAGGTCTCAATTCTGGATTCCAGCTCAGCCACCCCCACAGAGATCCTAGAGAGGCTTGTCATAAAATAGTAAGCAATCAGGCATTTCCTGAGCATTTGTCCCAAGTGCTGTGCTTTTTTACAAGGGAGGAATGTGTGCTCAGAGCTCTTGATTGCTTAAGAATCCTGCAAATGTGATTTGACCAAACCAGTATTCTTGGCATATGACCTTTAAGGGAGGAAATTTCCTGCCATCATTGGCCCGATTCAGGCATTCATCATGTCTGCTTGGATGATTAGAAATTTTCCTAGTAGTTTTTCTGTTCTAAATCTTATCCTGCTCCAATCTTTCCTGCCCACATCTTTCTGGAATCATGATTGTGTTAACAATAACTGTTGTGTCAAGCACTGCAGTGAGCACTTTAGACCTATGATCTCATTTATTCCCCACAAAGATCCTACAAGGTAGATAGTCCTGTTCTATTTTACAGATAAGAAACGCTCTTAGAGTGGTTTCCACAATAGCCTGGGTGACATTGAGTGAGCAGAAAGGCTGGTGTAGAATGCAGACCCAACTGACTCCCGACCACTGCCTCTCATTTCCAAAATTCAAATCTAACCTTGTTATTGCCCTGCTTAAAGGATGGGGTAGACTCGTCTCTCTCTGCTTTTCCCTGCCAAATACAACTATAAGCCCTAGAAATCGACACAAAATGAAAAGATGTTCAACTTCGGTAGCCATTAGGAAAATGCAAATAAAAACAGAAATGAGATGTGACGACATACCTATCATAATGGTAAAATAAAAAGTAACGATGTTACCTAATACTGGTAAGACCATAGAGAAACTAGTTCACTCTTTCCTTGTTGGCAGGAAGGTAAAACGCACAGCCACTCGGGAAAGAAGTATGAAAGTTTCTTACAAAACTAAACATGCAACTATCATACAACCCAGCAATTGAACCCTTGAACATTTATCCCAGAAAAATGAAGAGCTAAGTGCATGCGAAAACCTACACATGAGTGTTCATAGCAGCTTTTTTCATAATAGCCAAAAGTTGGAAACAGCCCAGATGACCCCCTTCAATGGGCGAATGGTCAAACAAATTGCAGTACACCCGTATTGTGTGTATTAGGCAGGGGTCTCCAGAGAAATAATAGTATATAGACAATAATATACAATAATACAATACAATACGATAATATATATAACATATAGTATATATATATTTATAATATATATAGTAATATATGATATATAATAATACCTGTTATATAATATGTACATGAAAAGAAAGAGAGAGAAATTATTCTAAGGAATTGGCCAATGGGATTATGGAGGTTGACAAGTCCCAAGATCTGTAGGGACTTTCGGCAAGCTGGAAACCCAGGAGAGCTGATGGTTGAGCTCCAAGTCCAAAGGCCTCAAACTCAGGGGATCTGATGTTGCAGTCCCAGTTCAAAAATCAGCAGTCTCTAGACCCAGGAAGAGCTGATGTTTCTCTGTTTAAGTCCAAAAGCAGGAAAAAAGCCATTGTCCCAGTTTGAAGACCATCAGACAGAAGGATTGCCCTCTTACTTGGGGAAGTGTCAGGCTTTTCATTCTATTCAGATCTTCAATTGATTGGATGGGGCCCACCCACACTGTGGAGGGCAGTCTGCTTTACTCAGTCTACCAATTTTAATGTTAATCTCATCTAAAAACACCCTCACAGACACACCCTGAATAAAGTTTGACCAAATATTTGGGTGCCCCATGGCCTAGTCAAGTTGACACAGAAAGGTAACCATCACACCATGGAAAACTCTTCAGCAAGGAAAAGAACTATTCATACATAACAGCTTGGGTGAAGCTCAAGGGAATTATGCAGAGTGAAACGAAACACAGTCACAAAACATTACATACTGTATGATTCCATTCATTCAACATTCTTGAAGTGACAAAATTCTACAGATGTAGAACAGATGAGTGGTTGCCAGGGGTTCAGATCAGTTGGTGTTGGGGACAAGAGAGAATGGGTGTAGTTATAAATGAGTAATTCAAAAGATGTCTGTCTCTGATTGGACTGTTTTGGATCTTGACTGTCACGGTGGATACAGGAACCTACATCTGTGATAAAATTGCATTGAACTAAATACTCCCTCCCCAGACACACATGGGTACAAGTAAAATAGCAATCTGAGTAGGACTGGTGTATTGCATCAATGTTAAAATCATAATTTTGATATCACACTATGATTTTGCAAGATGTGAATCATTAGAGGAAATTGGGTGAAGAATATACAGCATCTTCCTGTATTATTTCTTACAACTGCATGTGGATCTATAATTATCTCAAAATAAAATGTTAACTAAAAATTAGTCAGTAGCAGAAAGAATGAATCTGTAATAATTGGCTGAGTATTCAGGATTCGGCCCTGAGCTGAGATTCAATCTCCTCCCGTGAGAACATGGTCACACAAAACAAGGGCCCCAAAATCAGGGAAGAAGGGGGGATGGATATGGGGTGGGCAACCAAAGGTATCTGCTTAACTTAGTTCTATTCCTTCTTCCCAGGCTTATCCCCTCTTTCCTCAGACTAGGTGAATCCAGTAGTCAATCGGATATTCCCATCTGAAAAGACAAACATTTCAAGTTTATGATGTTAGTAACGGAACTCCTCTTCTTCCACAAATTTTCCTTTCCAACTGTTTTTCTCTAAATTAACTGGGGGTGTCACCTTGCCTTTGTCACTACTCTAGGAAATGTTTCCTTCCATATGCCTTCTCCTATGCTCTGATCAATCATCTCCCCGTGCCTCACACTTGTCCTTACACCTCTAAACCCATCTCTCACTCCCTAATCACATATTTCATCTCTGTAACTCCTACTTCCCTCTCGGATCTCCACCTAGCTGTCTTTTCTGCCTGCCACATTTGAGTCCCTCATGTCACTATGTGCTACCAGCACCCTATACATCCTGGCAAAGGTGCTATCCCATTTCAGTTCACACATCTCTTTGTCCTCTAGACTGTAAATCCTAAAGCCAAGAGTCTCAGCCTTGGCTACACATAGGAATCACCTGGAGAGCTTTAAAAAATAGCAATGTCTTGTCCTGCCACCAGATTTTTTTCTGGTTTAAGTGGTCCCATGAGTAGCCTGGGCTTTGGAATATTTAAAAGCTCCCCCAGGTGATTCCTATGTGTAGCCAATTTTGAGAAGCACTGTTCTAAAGCTTCCAAGTCTATCTGTCCACCATTGTATCCCCACTTCCGAAACAACCTCACACGTAGTAAGTCCACAAATCATAGTAAACTCATTCATCGACTGAATGGGGCAAGTGAAATTGATCACTGTCTTCCTGGAAATCCTTAGGTCACAGGGTCTGTGAACCTCCCAAGATAGAGAATGACTCACGTCTGAAGGGGAATGGAGCTCACTACCGTTGTGGCAGCAGCAAGGCCCCTCTGGGAGCTGGACCACACTCCCCTGCTCCCCGCATCTTGGCGCGAGTAACCTGCATCCCAGGGCAGAAGCCCCAGAGTGCTGGGCTGGCTGGCACCCCTTTCTTTTATGCCTTGAAGTGCTGCAGACCAAGCCACCAGAGCTTGGGCTTGACAAAGTTAAAATTTTTTCTTCGGGGCATGAGCCAGGATGTCCGATTCGGTGATTTGCAAATGGAATCTACATTCTACAGATGCCAGTGCATGTGCTTACACTGTGTTTCTACCAGCTGTGTGTACCAGGCAGCAGAACAAAAGCCTTGCTGCTGAAGACAATCAAGTCATAAATAACTGGAAACGCGTGCACGGCTTCTTTTTGCCCAAGCCTCGCTTACTCCAGGCAGATGTTCTTATTGTCTCGAGTCATTCAGAAAAATCGTTCAAAGATGCAGACAAGAAGGTCAGGTTATTTCCTCCCACAGAAATTAGCTGAAATGTACTTTGTGGATGGACAGAGTTGAGATCATTTGACAGGGAGCCCAGAATAGCAGATTTTTAGGACTCCAAAACATGACTTAGCCCAGTGACTTCATTCTACATCCAAGGATCCTTAGGCATGAACGGAGAGGAGTTAAATGTTCAAGGTTGAGGGTAAAATGCCTATTTCCTGGCAGAAGCAGGAATAGAAGCCATCATGCTTGGAATAGCACTAAAGAAACTGTTGCAAGATCTTAGGACTTTTCAACAAATAAATAACCGCCACTCATGTATCTGCATTCAACAGCTTTCACTGAACACCTACTATAAACTAAATATAACATGAGGCACCAGGGATTCAGAGATGCAAAGTGGAATCCTGCCTTTAAGGAGGAGGAGGAGAAAAAAATAAACTGGAAATAAAACAGTAGTAATGGAGTGATAGTGGCAAGTGGGGCACGGTGGAGAGACCCCCTAAGGCAGGCATGGGGGCTGGGCAGGGGAAGCCAGGAAACCTGACCGACTTGATACGAGGAGTGCATGGGAATTGAGGAAATGGAAAGAGTGTGAATGGTTAGGGCTTGGGAGAGGTAAAGCCATGATACAAGTACTAAAAAAAAAGCATAAGTAAATCACTTTGTCACTTTTAAGTGGAGAGAACATTTCTAACTACGTACGATTCAAAATCCAGTAGCAATAACAAGAAAGATGGATAAGTCTAATTATGCTAATCTTTACCAAGATAAGAGACAACATCATAAACAAAGGTAAAAAGACAAGATACACAGGGGTGAATACAACTGGGGCTGCACAGGTAATATGCACCGGGCCTGGTAAAAAGCTTGAATTTATTCTCAAAACAATGAGAAGCCATTGAAGGTCCATAGGCACTGAAGCAACCACAACCCAAGCTAGGTTTCCTGACTCTTCTGCATTTTACAGGTGTCTCCCTGAGCAGCACCAGCTACACATTAGTCACTTCCCAGCATTTATAGGTAAACAATTCTTATGCCTGGGCCCTACTTCCAGAAACTCTGGCCTCATTGGTCTGGAGTGGGCCCCAGGCTGCATGTTTTTGTTTGTTGTTTTGCTTGTCGCTGGCTAGGTGATTTTAACATGTCCCCAAGATGAAAACCTCTCACCAACTGAGCTTCCAGCAGCCTGACAAGTGCTCTTTGTCTTCCAGGATTTTTCAGATCACTTGATTGTCTTTGTTTTTTTTTTAACCTTCTTTATTGCATTCTGGCAAGGAGGGGATCAAGATCAAAGAGGGGATCTGCACTCCCAGCTACCTGCCTGCCAGGGGAGACATTGTAACTCAAAGTCCCTGCTTTCTTATGCAACCAGTATTCTCCAGTAGGTCCACTTGGCCTAGAGGCTCAGATGGGTGGTGTTGGCAGATAACAGAGAGGGGTTAACATGTCAACAGCAGAAATAATGAGGTCGGGGAGACTCCCTACATGCACTGGAGGAAGAAGAGTTACCTTCTTTTTGTCTTAAGAATCCCAAATTTCATCTTGATGGATAGGATTTTCTTGAATGGTGCTTTTAAAACTTTCTCTTTGAAGGTAAAGTATCTTCAGGTCTTACTCTGAAGGAAGGGAGAAATCAGAATGTTCTCTAATGTACCTTCCAATCTCTGTGTCCGGACGAGTTCAAGGACGAGGAAGTGATGGGAGAAGGAGCTCCCAGGCCCTGGCCCTAGCTTCCTCTCCTGAGCCACTCCTGTGGGTACCCTCCTGGCTCTGCACCCTGCCCCCCAAGTCTGTGGCATGCCCCACCTTCTCTGAGTTCCAGCCTGTGAATGTGAGGTGCCTTGAGGATGCACGAGGACTCCTGTGCTCAGCAGTCCTGCCTTCCCTTGCAGATCTGGTCCTTCCCTTTCAGGGATGGTCCCAAGGGATGTCTTCACCACAGAGAGCTTGAAGTTATCCTGAGACGGTTGAACACATCCAGGTGGTTCTTGGCAAGTGGTCCACATTCAACAAGAGTTACGTTTCCTTTCTTCCCCCTCTATCATTGCCCACTCTCAGTCATAACCAAATCCTGTACAATCTAGCCCCCAAGTGGCTCCCCAAACCATCCCACTCCCTCTGCACCCCTACCCTCAAGCCCAGTGGTGGAAGTGGTCAGCCTAATGCAGGCTATAGGACAGCCTGATGAATTTAAAAACAAGAATAAAACAAGCTTAGGGGCGCCTGGGTGGCTCAGTCATTAAGCATTTGCCTTCGGCTCAAGTCATGATCCCAGGGTCCTGAGATCAAGCCCAGCATCGGGCTCCCTGCTCCGTGGGAAGCCTGCTTCTCCCTCTCCCACTCCCCCTGCTTGTGTTCCCTCTCTTGCTGTGTCTCTCTCTGTCAAATAAATAAATAAAACCTTAAAAAAAAAAGAATAAAAGAAGCTTAAAGTCACCAGCAATTCTAGAGGTCAGTGATAAAACACTCTTTTCCCCACAAAATCTTTCATTAGTTTATGTTCTAAAAAATTGGGGCAGTCACTTTTGATTTTAACAATATATTTGCAGGCTTCAAAATAGCAATTTTATTACATATGTTTTTATAGCCATCATATTTTCTATGGAACTTAGTTTGGAAACTTCCAATTACACAGTTGGTCTTTGACCAGCTAGACTTGGTTGGCCACATGGGTCCATTTCAAGAGAAGGCTTGTAACAATTTAAAACCATCTGAACTGACTTCCTGTCTGTTTCTCAAACGTCGTTTCAATACATATTCCTGAACCTAAATGATAGGTTCAAAGCACATGATGATAGCCCAGTGATGTTAGGCCAGAGGAAAGAGAACTTGAGCTATTTCATTTCTGTCATTTGTGTCCTTGATGTGGTCACTGGGAATGTTTACTTGTTCATAAAATTTAAAACAATGAAGCAGGAGTATGAAGTGCGAGGCTTAACATTTTTGTTTGACAAGTGCAAATTTTAGTTCATCAAGTATTTTATTGCATTTGAAAAATGTATTTAAAATGGACAGATATTATTTTTAAATTGTTAGTTGTTTGAAAACTAAAGACTAGAGTAAGAAAAGAATGAGTATCACTAATTATCACACGATTATTGCTAAAAACAGGTTTTTTCCTGCAGAGGAAGGGGGGTGTTCAAACCCGCCCCACGCTGGGCCTCAAAGGCTGGAGTCCACCCTGGAACCGACCTTCCCCGTGTTTCCTCTCCCAGAAAAAGCAGCCGCCTCCTCGCTGACCCTCATGCCCCTTGAATGCGTCCTTCATGTCACCCCTAAGATAATAGTCCTGAAAATCTAATTTTACTCCCTACATGCAAATTCTATGCTCTTTAGTTTGAGGGCCCTCACAATGTGACCTGACATCCTATAAAAAAAGAGTAGAAACAATCAATCTGCCACAGGGTTGAGGGAGGCAGTTGTGGAACAGATATGGAGCGGGGAGGACTCAGTCATGGCTGGCGTGAGCAGTGACAGGCGGGGAGGCCCTGAGGGGGGCCCATGCCTGGCCAGCTGTGCATTTAAGGGGAAAAAGGTGGGGGCTCAGGTGCGAGACAGCCTGAGGTGGCATCTCAGCTCCAGATTAACCAACCAGCAGGACTCGAGTACTTGCACTCCTTCTCCTTATTTTGTATCTGCTCTTAGGGGTGTTGCCATGATTAAACACTGAACACATGTGGTGCTGGAGCACATGCTCCTTACCAGTGGTTGTGAGGAGTCACTGCTGCCCTGGGCAAGGATGGGATGTAAAGTTCCTAAGGGATGGAACATCCCTTCCATTCCTAGGAAGGGATGTTCCTAAGGCCACCGTCCTTCCTTGAGGTGCTTGAGTGTGGACGGGTCAGGTCTTGGTAGCGTGGGTAACTGAAAGGGCGGGAAAGCCCAGTGGGTGTGGCAGAGCTGGGTTGGAGTTCTGGTTGTGCCGCCTACTGATCTGATGGCAGGCAAGGGCCTTGTCCTCTCTGGGCATCGGATTTCTCCCCTCTGTGGGAAAACAATCCAGACCGAATGTAACATCCACTTCCGAGAGACCAGGTATAACGTCCAGAACCCCTAGCCATACACCCTATGTTCCAGCACGGCGGTGTTCACGGTTCTCCGTCACACCAGATAGTCAGTCCTCCTGACTTTGCCATAGGAAAGTCCTTCCTTCCTTGTGCTCTATTATTTTTATAATCATTTGGGTACATATCAACGTACCCCTGGGATGAGTGAGCCCCTCAGGAAGGGATGTTCCTTATTTACTGGTACACCAGCTGGTGTAGCCTAGAACCCTATTGGGTGGTGTGTGCATTTGGTAAATGGTGGAATCCATGGTCCATTGTAATATAATATTCCAGAGTACTATGAGAGTAGCTTCGCATGAAAATCCCTTCAGTCAATATTTAAGTTTATTGAGTTTGTGATAAGGTGATCCTAAAGTAACTGTCTTTGATATTTCAAAGGATTCTCATCACTTCATTGTGCAACTCCCAAGATAAGATACACAGTAACTCCACTTCCTGTCTTTTAGTGGTTCTTTCGGGAGGGCGCTAAGTCTGTTTCTGTAGAGGGATTGAGCAGAAGCTGGACAAGAAGTGAGGAACGGCAACCTCTGAATATGTGAATGCAGAGGAGAAAGGGTAGTAAAGGTTTTCAAGGTCACTTCCTTCCAACCCTGAGATCCATTAACTTGACACTACATTGTCCTCATAGTGTCTCCATGAAGATTGAACCCAGATTCACAAGAGGGTGACTTCAAAAGCAGGAGCTCCCATTTGCTACAAAATCCAGAGCAGGGAGTCTCGGGCCTTGATATTCTTGTGAATTCACCTGTTCTCACCTCAGTTCCAGCACTGGCCTGATACTTTCCATCTGTGTCAGGCCATCCAAGTGACTAAAACATGGGCAAAGACCTTCAGAGTTGGCTCTCCTTCCCACCTGCCTCCTTCCAGGAGGAGGCTGTACCATTTGGCAGTGCTCCTTAACCTTTGTTCACTGCGTTTCTCAATGCAGAGAGCACTCAGAAACCTTGCCTAGAGCTCATTGCCATCTTCATAGCAGAAATTGAGGTAGGCTTGTTAAAGACAAACCCAAACAAGTCCTAGATTCCTCACATACCCTCATGGAGGATGAGTTGCAAGAGCACAGTGAACTCCGTCCAGCTGTGGGAGCTGAAAGACCTCACTCACTCCGACCTGCACCCTCCACTGCACCAAGGTTCTGTGCATTGAGGCTGGCCCAGGTCAGGGCCTCCCCTGTAATGTCCCCGCCTCCTGACTGCAGACAGGATCCACCTGTCCTGTACTTATCAGTCTTGCCGCCTAGACGACAGTCATCATCCCCTTCCTCTCCATTCAGCCCACCACCATCAGCTTTGAGCCACCAGTCCCTAGAAGTTCTGCCCACCAAAATCACCAGTGACCAATGACGTCCTCATGACCAAATTCACAGCCTACTCTCGGTTTCTACTCAGACCGCGTCTTCACACCCAGTTGCTCTTCTCCCTGAGTCCACAACTATACTGTATTTCTGTGGTCACGAGATGGTTCTGGCTGATGAAATGCAAGCATCATCTCCACATTGGCACACGAAGACCCCCTCAGTGCCCTCCCAAAGCTCTTCCTTCTGCTGGCTTGCTACAGACTAAGGTGATGTCCTTGGAAACCAGGTGTTGAATGGGGGTAGGGGGCAAGAGGAGTGCACAAGATCAAAGGAGACTGAGTCCCCGAATGGTCCCCTGAAGGTCTGAGCCAAATGCCCACATTTCGGACTTTATATGAACAAGAAATGAATTTTGTGTTCAGGTACTGAAATTTGGGGGTTCATCTACCAGATCACATGCTGTTAAAGTTGCATTCCCCATGGGCTTCTGTGCCATCTGATACTCTCAATTCAAATCACTGTGCTTGGCTCCCTGAGCCTGAATTTTACCTTCTTGGCCAGGGTCAGTCACCCCTGGCCACTGTCCTTCCCTAGCACTAGGCAGAATTGGTCCCCAGACAGGGGCTGGGGGCCCCCTAGCTGAGCAGCGCAGCATCATGGCTAACCTGGCTCAGTGTGAGTCCCTCCTGAGGTCCACTGCCCATACCTCTGGCCATAAACTCAGCTGCCTTGGATATTTGAAATAAATGGAAAACCTAAAGTCCTGTGAGGGGAATCTGGAGGCATATTTACTTGGCTATTCTAATATCATTTTCTAGGGCCAGAAAGTGACTGGGTGCTGGGCCCCTAATAATCGGTAATTGAAGATTTGGGTATGGTTAATGTAACTATCAGTGGTTTCTCTTTGATGAGGCAGTTGGGTTCCGACAGGAATAAATGTTTATGGAGGAATAAGGATCATGTCGCTTCTGAATTGTTTCATCCTTGTTCTGAGCATGTGCTTTGAAGAGGAAGGGTTCCTGGGATGGTAGAACCCTGAGTTATGGCTCAGATGTGGTACAGCTTCTCCCAGAGTCCACGGACAGGTCCCACTCGAATTGTGCCTGTGGGGAGTATGCCAGACCAACCTCACGTAGCCCGGAGCTGGTCCAGGAATGTCATGGTTCTGGGTTGCATCAACTCTCTAAGGAGGCTTGGCCACGCTCTTAGTTCTAGGCATGCTGTAGCCAGCCTTTCACAAACATGGCACACCCGTCAGCACCAACAGAGGCTGGCAAGGTCCCCGGGGGCCAGACTGAATGCTCTGTGCCCAGGGAACCCAGGCCTGCATGAACCACAGGGCCAGCTGTATGGGGCTCACCCGGGCAGTAGAATTTGCCCTAGAGTACACTGGTACAATTAGTGGGGGAGGTGGTTAGGACAAAGAAACCCTCCATCAGCAACAGGCCTGGTGAACAGAGCATGAGACACTCCAGAGTAAGCCTCGGAGTACACCCGCAGAGCCTCGGTGAGGGGCGCCTCACCCACCCAGGAGCGCTGAGCCCACACTGCGTGCCGCACACTGGCCTGGAGGGGGGCATTTAAACAAGACCGCAGGTGCCCCTTGGGCACATCCTGGATAAGACATGCTCTGCTCAGGGGCACCTGGGTGGCTCAGTCGGTTAAGCGTCTGCCTTCGGCTCAGGTCATGATCCCAGGGTCCTGGGATCGAGCCGCGCATCGGGCTCCCTGCTTAGCGGGGAGCCTGCTTCTCCCTCTGCCTGCCGCCCTCCCTGCTTGTGCTCGCTCTCCTCTGACAAATAAATAAATAAAATCTTAAAAAAAAAAAACCAAAAACATGCTCTGCTCAACAGTCCAGCCTGAGCGCTGTTCACAACACTCAACAGAGGGCAAGTTACCTGAAGGCCAGGACCCCAGAGCTGGTCCAGACACCTTGGGCCCGGCTGTGTCATGTCACGAGTGAGGAAACTGAGCAGAAGGGTCCCGCAAACTCAGTTAGAACCGGGGCGGGAGGGAGGCCCGGGCGGCCCCACACCAGCACACACACTGGCGGTGCCCCAGGTCAGCAGCGCTGACAGCCGCTGAGCTTACAGACCTTGGACGAGTATCTGAAGGGCTTCTAGAGGCCTCTGCCAAGCTATGTAGGCATCTGGAAAGAATTGCGGTCTGGGCTGGAAACCGTGTTGAGAATGACATTTTCCTGTAATATCCCCGTTTCTAAATAGGCACATCATGGCTATTCTGAGTCTGATTTCAAGGTCTAAAATTTGTTTAAATTCACACTGACTTGGGAAGAAGGGGAAAAAAAATACATTGTGGGAGGGAGCAAACAGCGCGGGGTCGGTCCAGCCTGTCCCCAGGTACTGTCAGCAGGCACAGCAGACCGCCCAGGCCTGCCGGGAAAGAGAACCGGACTTAGGCCGCGCTCCTGAAGGGGGCGCTCGCACCAGCCCAGCCCCCCACAAATCGCAAACCCAAGGCTGAGTCTCCTCTCCCTCCTTCGCGGAAGGGCTTGCTCCCGTTTCCTTTCCCATTCCAAGGGGAAGCACAGAGACAACAGCTCCGTAATCAGAGAAGCCTGCATCCCTAAGGGATGGACGTTACCAGAAAGAAAGCCCTACTGAGGAAAGACCATACATTCATGGGAGGCTCAGAAGACAAAACTGAGTGAGAGTTCTCACTTTGCCCAATAAATTGCCTCTTGTTCTGGAGAGTCTCCCAGGATGGACAGCTGGGAATCAGTTCTCTCTGGTCCTTCTCTTTGTTTATGTCCCAGGTCCCCTCCCTCAATAAGAAAGAAAGTTCTCTGAGCATCCCCTCTCCCCGGAGATCAGGGCCGGCTAGTGCTCCTTCCCACTGAGCGGTAGGTGAGGATGAATTCAGAGGGAATCCTCTACAGGAAGGAAAGCAAGCCTTGTGTGTTCACTATCAGCTCTCCCTTTGTACCTTGTGGATGTGGTTTCAGTCTCTAATCTCCATATTGCCAAAGAGCAGCCACGAGGAGGGGAGAAGCAGACGCTGCCACAGAGTCCCCCAGGGAAGCACTGTTTCCTCACCCCCAGCCTAGGGGAGAAGGGGTGGCCACCCCAAGGCCCACCGTACAGAGACTTCTCCTCTATTCCATGTCAGCTCTGATCTGGAGCAGGCTGTTTAGAGCTCTCTGATTTTCTTGTCCAGATGTTGAGATTGTCACCCCGACCCCCACCTCACACACGCATGTCCACACATGCACACACACTGGTGGTAGGTATCACTGCTCCTTTCTCAATTCTGCAGTCCTATGTTCATTTTGAATATATGTCTGGCTCCCAGACTTGGGCTGCTAAGATCTACTGAAGAAAATATAACACTTTGTGCCTGTGTGGTTGTGAATACCACATTGGGCTCCATGTCGCTGGATCCTTACTTTCTAGAGGTCTTTATCCTCTTCCTGCTCATTTTGTATCTCCTGGGAGGGGAGTGCAAACACCTTTTTGGCCCCAGTTGATGCATTTCTAGATTATCCAGGCACAGTTATGGACGTTGGCACTCGGGGGGGGGGGTGTGCCCTCAGTCACCTTCTTTGGCAGTTCTCAGATGACTGAGCTTAGCTCGCATATGTTGTCCTCATGGCTCCAATTGTGGCCTCCAGCTGCAACCAACACACTGTTGAGGAATCTGACGGGGCTGTGATAAAACACGATGCCCTTTCACACAGACTGTGTCCAACTGGTACTTCTAAATTTTGTAGTAATCCCATGTCAGGCCCCAGTGCTTGCCATTGTAGCCCAATGTCGAGGTGGTAGGCTTGAATTGGAGAAGTCATTGCAGCCACCCCACACCCTACACTATATTTTTTTTTCTTTCTGATTTTCAATAGCAGTGATGTTCTCCTTTTCTACCAAATTAACTGAAATAAAATATGGAAACCAGGTGTCCTTAGGGCCCTCCAGCCAACCAACATTTGCAAGGAGATTGCCTGAAAGCGTTTCCCACCAGCAAGCAAGATTCTTGTCTCTCTTTCTCACCCATTACTCCATTCTCTCCCAACTGGTTTAGGTAAAGAGGTCTTTAATCGCCTCACAAAATGGGGAGTCTTTTTATTCTCATCCTCTCTCAGGCTCAAGGATAAAAACTTAGCACGTGTTTTCTTAGTAAGTCTACCCTGCCAAAGACTTAAAGAAAAGCCAGCAGTCAGACATGCCCTCCAGGCCCCTATGCCTTCCCATCCTGCCTGCAGCTCTGCTCAGGTCCCTTCAACCCTGCAGGTTTCTCTAACGCATGGTTAAATCCTTTCTCCCCTGGCATGTGCTCTCTCTCAGCTTTCTCTACCCTGTTCTGGTGCCTTTCATGGGCTGCCAAGCTTAGGTCTTTGTAGCCCTACATATTTCTTATGGATCATCCTTCCTTCTACAGGGTCAACCCAACCTTATCTTTTCAAAGTCTTAATTAGAACACACCATTGCTTAGGGCCCCCACACTCAGTATCACCTTCAAGAAGTCTGTCATGTAAATTCCTACGGTCAAGTGTAACTCCACCTTTCTGTCCAAACCAGGCACTCTCAGTATAACTCCACCCCAGGAAAGAGGGCATAGTCTTCTCCATCAAGTTCCCTCCCACTAAAAGTCATTGCTTTTGCTGGAGCTATTCGGTCATGGTAGAAAATCACTCAGCTCCATTAAGCTCTAAGAAATACTGAGAAATGGCCATTCAGCAGCCCAGGTAACATCACCACAAATATCTCTGCTTAATGCCTTGAAGATCATTGGCAGCAGAGAGAAAGCATCACTATTGGACAGTCACAAATACACAGAGACCCCAGATGATAAACTATCTTCTTCCCATCAGACCACAGAGCTCTTTGTGGGCAGCCATTAGATATGTTTTCTCTGTGGTTTCCATTCCTATTTCTCCCCAGCACAAACCCCAGAATATGTGTACGTGTCTGCCTCCCCCTAGGATTGGACAGTCTACTTCTTCCAATTTTTTACTTGGTGAAACTAGATGCAGAGAGTTTGGTCTTCAGGATCTTCTATAGAAAATGCTCTCTACGGGCGCCTGGGTGGCTCAGTTGGTTAAGCGACTGCCTTCGGCTCAGGTCATGATCCTGGAGTCCCGGGATCGAGTCCCGCATCGGGCTCCCTGCTCAGCAGGGAGTCTGCTTCTCCCTCTCCCACTCCCCGTTTGTGTTCCCTCTCCCGCTGTGTCTTTCTCTGTCAAATAAATAAATAAATAAATAAAAAGAAAATGCTCTCTACAGTCAAGGAGCCTTTCCCTTGACAATATGGAAAGCTTCTTCAACCTACGTTGGGACATTCTTTGCTATTTTTGTGTCTTTTATCTCCCACTTTTCTCTCTATGAAGGACTGATGGAGAGAGGAAAACCTCACCCTGCTCATAAGTACAGATTTGAATCTGAGCTCTACCACTTACTAGGTCAATGACTTTGGGAAAAACCAATCAACTTCTCTGGTTGTCAGTTTACCCATCTATAAAATGGAGTTAAGACTCACCTCACAGAGGTTTCTGAGAATTAGACAAAATAGGTGACAGGAACATTCAGCTTTCACCACCCGTCAGTGAAAATTAGGTCACTGTCATTGATGCCACAAATTTTGAGAGCTCTGAGGTGCCTCCAGTTCTTATAGAACCTCAGTTCCCCTAAGACTCTCACCTTGATGTCTTTGAAGTGGGCTCAGGGCTGCTCATCTCTGCTCAACAGACCTCGCCTCCAGCCTCCTTGAAGTTGTATGCTCCTTACCTCCTCCAGCAGTCCCGGGAGCAGACCCTGCCCTCCCTCTAATTCTCCATTCCTAGTATTCTCTACAGCAACTTGGCAAATATTTTTGGTGAGTTTGACAAAATTGGGCTCAAGATTCATGAGTAGAAGGAAGCTCATGTGCAAGGAGTGACTTTGTATGTGCCCTTCTTAGTACCAACCTCCCCAGGCTCACTGTCCATAGGTCCTGTCTAGCATTCACTGTCCACCTGCCATCCAGCTTGCCTCCCTGTACCAGGGATCATATGCATTGGGACGTCTTAGATAATTCCAAGTGCTACCTGCAAAGGCACTCTTCAAATTCACATTTGCCCTCCTAGGCCGCTCCTTATTTACAGTGTTCCTTCCACATGATGTGAACTTCAGGCCACCATGCCCTTCCTGCAGTCTCTTGAACTGAGTGTCCACATCTTGTCCACATCTGGCAAAATCTGAAAAATACTTCCAGGTTTAAAGTGGCATTTTCCCCCAGATCTTATCTGTTCTATACTCATTAAAGAAAAACAAAATGAACAGTAAGAACCAAAGAAAGATAAACAAAACAAAAGCCATAGGCAGCTCAGTCAAGGCATCCTGCTTCATACATATGGGAGTAAACAACTCCCATATGTTAGGAAAATAAAATCACTCCTTAATTACTGTGCAGGGGACTTATTGCCTGTTTAAAAATAATAATAGACCAGGGCACCTGGGTGGCTCAGTTGGTTAAGCGACTGCCTTTGGCTCAGGTCATGATCCTGGAGTCCCTGGATCGAGTCCCGCATCGGGCTCCCTGCTTGGCGGGGAGTCTGCTTCTCCCTCTGACCCTCCCCACTCTCATGTGCTCTCTCATTCTCTCTCTCGCAAATAAATAAATAAAATCTTTAAATAATAATAATAATAATAATAGACCATGTATTTATAGAAAAATGCAAATTTCCATCCATCTGAGGAAACTTCTGGAACTACACAAAAGCCACCATCTTGTGTGTTTTCTGCTCCATCAGCATGTCATGGGAACAAGGCAGGAACAGGAAAAAGGAGGAAATGTTCAACACTTATCAATAAAACATGGCGTTTCATCTCTGTGAGTTAGAACTGCAGATCCCTGAACCCAACCCAGACTGAGTCAGTCACCCCTCCAATGGGCAAGGTCCAGGAAATCAAGAAGGGGGGACAGAGAGGCTGCAGTTAGAAAAAATAAAATAATTAATTTACTTATTTTACAATCTTTTCAACAACGACAAGAAAATTAAGTCTTTCGGCAGAAAAGGAGCCAATGAGGAGGCGGGAAGTCACAAGGCAAGGGTATGACAAGCCATCCCCTTACTCACCAGACCATCTGCAAGCCTGTTGTAGGATGAGGAGGACAGGCCACCGAGTGCCAAACTCATGCTGCGGAGGTTTCATTTTTCACATTTTTAAAATAAAAGGCTTAGCTGAACAACAGAAAACAATAGCAGATTGTTTTAATTGAGTTTAACCTTTTGCCATTTTTTCCTCGTCAACTTGTAACAATTTTTCTGCTTAAATTGTTGTGCTTTTTGTTTTCCTTACACTTGAAAATGGCATCTGGAGCACAATCATTATATTCTAAATAATTAATGCAGAGTTAATATTAAAATTAGATTTTAATCATGCTTTGACAAGATTTATTTTATCTCCAATACCAATAATCTTTTCCCCTCATTGTCGGATTGAGAGTGGATACAAATAGGTACTTGATGTACCATTGCTAAAGAATGAGCAAAGACCAGAAAATCCCCAAGAGCTCGGGAGCCCCTCCCAATCCTAATTCACATCAGTCTGATAGTCAGCACTGTTGCCCTCGTCCATATTCTCTCCCTTTCCCTTGAGCACCCTTGAACTTCACCCATATTGCTCTGGCTCCCTGGAAATGTGTGTATCGGCAGGGGAAGGGTCTCAGGCACATGCAAGTCAGACTGACGTGAGAAAACCTCTAAGAAGATAGTGCCTCACAAGGAACTTCTGCCAGGACACAGGGTTTGCGGAGTGAATGGGGACAATGTCCTCAGAGGAATGAAACGTGTTGAGAGGACCACCTCTAAAAAGGAAGTGAGGCATGGAGTTGCCGTGAAATAAGTGACTTTAACCACCCACATAAGAGATTGTCCTCAACGAAAGCTACTAAATACCGTGATGAAAATAGACATTGGTTTCCATGAAATCTCCCCAAGGAAAGTAAAATGATTGTAAAAATGGATGTGTACTTTACAAGTCATGCTTTAAAAATGCTTTATAGCTATTATCTCATTTGATCCTTGCAACACCCTGAAACATAGGCAGTAGTTCTTTACTTTGTTACACAGAAGGCAGAAATAAAAGGAAAATCTTGAGTTTCTCCTACATCCTTCCAAGTCACTGATTATGAAATGAAAGTTTTGATAATGACTTCACTGAACTGTTGTGAAGTAAGTAAAGCAATTAAAACAATGTCCAAAACTTAATGGGACACACACACACACAAAACACGCACAGGGTTGCTATTATTACAATAGATTTGAGAAAACTGGAGTCTAGAGGGATAGTTTAGCTTGGTCGAGAATATACTGAAAATAAGTTGCTGGTACAAGCAGTGTCTTTATTAAGGCTGAAGTCCAAAACCTCCTCAGTATGTCAGTTTCAACTATCAAAAAAATATTATGAAGAGGTATCAAAGTTACATATGCTTTGATAATTCATCCCAGAGATGGTAAAAATATGATAAGATGTAGGTGTAGGTACAAAGTTATTCATTATGGGACTATTTTTCATAATAGTATAAAGAAGATTGGAACAAATACCCATGGCTATCAATAAGGAGCTGGTAGAATAAACTTTAGTTCAGTCACACAAAGGATTAATCTGAAGAAATAAAAAGAAATAAGGAATAACTCTACGTATTCCCTTGAGTGCTCTTCAGGATACAGTTTGAAGTAAACAAAGCAAGATGGGCAAGAAAGTATGTATATTATGCTACCATATACTTATGAACAAAAGGAATAAACATGTATGTAGATATTTTCCATATTAAACAAGTACAAGAGACTTCCACTTTTGGAAAGATGGAGTAGATGTACTTTTTTCTTATTCTTCTTGCTAAGTACAACTAAAATACTCGACAGTACATATAGAGCAAACATTAGATGGACTATAAAGTAGAGAGAAGGAAGACCACCAAAGAACCTTGGGAACGAAGGCCCACATTTTGGTTAGTTCTGTGGGTTTTCTTTTTCCCCCTATTTTCCAAACATGGAGCTGAAGAAGACAGCTACCTAGAAGTACCAATGGTTACAGACAAAACAAAACAAAAAACCACTAAACAAAAGCCTACTCTCCTAAGCCAGAGGACTATGAAATAAGCAGCCCAGCAAGAAAAAATAATGACTCTACTCCAATCAAACACTCCAAATAAAAAAAGTGACCCCACCTACTTCCATGGCAGCAAAAGCTGAGTGACGATCCTAGGCTTCATCACTCTGTCAGGAGGTATCCCAACACCCTTGTTGATGCAGTATCAGAAAAGCCTGAGTGGGGATCCAGGACTTTCATCTCTACCAAATTATAGAGCCTCTCTCTATGCACAGTGTCATGGACACCATATGTGGAGCCTGGACTTCCATTTTTACCATGAAGTAATAAGGCACCTTTCCTTCCTCACTGGGGTGGTGACAGAGGAGGTGATAGAGGAAAGTGGGGACCCTCACCACCACTCAGTAATAATGAGGTCACACTATCTGTGACATCAGTGGATCCATGTGGAGAGAAGTTACAAGGTATATCTATCATTCCCAGAGAGAGAGGTACCAGTGGAGGCTTGGTGGGGAGATAGAACTCCTGTCCCTGCCCAGCAGTAATGAGAAGCTCCTCCCATCTTGGGTACCAATGGAAGCCAAGTGGGAAAATTGGATTCCTAAATCCATCTGGCCATAATGACATAACAAATCTCCCTTTCCTTGGTGGAGCACTATCAGAAAAAGCCAGCTAAAACAGATGGTTTAGATAAGATGCAAAATCTCAAAACATAATATGCAAACTGATAAGAATTCAACAAAAAAAAATCACTCATCATACTGAAAACCAGGAAGATCTTAAACTGAATGTAAAAAATTAATCAATAGATGCCAAATCTGAGATGACAGAAATATTAGAGTTATCTTAAAAAGATTTTTAAATCAGTCATCACAGAAATGCTTCAATGAGCAATTATGAATGTGCTTAAAACAAATGAAAAAAGAGAAAGTTTAGCAAAGAAATGGAAGACATAAAGAAAAACCAAACAGAACGGATATTTTCTAACTAAAAAATACAATAACCAAAATTAAAAACAAGCAAACAAACTCAATGGAATCGGCTCAACAGCAGAATGGAGAATCAAAGGCAAGAATCAGTGAATGGACAAATAGAAATTATCCAATCTTTACAACAGAAATAACATAGGCTGACAAAGATTAATAGAGCCTAGCCTCAGGGTCTATAACAAAAATTCTAACATTTGGGTCATTGGAGTCCTGGAAGGAGAGGAAAAAAAGGATAGGACTACAAAAGTACTCAAGAGAATAGTGGCTGAAACATCCCAAACTTGGGGAGAAAAAGATATAAATCTATAGATTCAAGAATCAGAGCAAACTCCAAACAAGATAAGCCCTCAGAATATACACTGTAACACATCATAGTTAAACTTTTAGAAACTAAAGACAAAGAAAATATCATGAAAAAAACAAGAGTATTACATTACTTATAGGGAAAAGCAATTCAGGTGACAGTGGGTTTCTCATCAAAAACCATGGAGGTCAGAAGGAAGTGGAACATTTTTTAAATGCTGAAAGAAAACAGCTGTCAACCCAGAATCCTATACCCAGTGAAAATATCTTTCAGGAATGAGGGGAAAGCAAGATATTCTCAGACAGAGGAAAACTAAGGGTTTATCACCAGCAGACCTAACCTAAAAGAATGGCTAAAGGACGATCTCAAAAGAGAAAGGAAGAAGGAACCTCAGAACATCAAGAAGGAAAAATGAATGCATAAGAGAAACGATTGGTAAATTAAATAGTAATACTCTATAGTACCATAGTACTGTAATATTCTGTAATACTCTTGGGTTTCCTAAATTACGAATGATGGTTGAAAAAAAAATTTAGCACTACCTGATAATGGTTTTAAGTGTATAAAAGGGGATGAGTAGAGGAACATAAAGAAATTACATTTCACTTGAATTGGTAAATATGACACCAGGAGACTGTGATTTATATATTATGTAGATCAACCATTAAAACAGTTATATAAAGATAGGTACTCACAAACACTATAAACAAATCAAAATAAAATTCTAAAAAAAATATTCAAAGAACCCACAGGAAGGTAGAAAAAAAAGACACACACACACACACAAAGACAATAAACAAAATAAAAAACAAAATTGCAGGTTTAATCCCTAACACATCAATAACTGTATTAAGTGGTCTAAATGTACCATTTAAAAGACAGACATTAGCAAAGAAAATTGCTACAGATGGAAAGAGACATATGATGATTAAAGGGTCAATCCATCTAGAAGATATAACAATCATAACATGTATGGAACAAACAATAAATCTGCAAGTTATGTGAAGCAAATCTGATAGAACTGAAAGGAGAAATATGCAAATCCACAATTACAGTTGGAGTTTTTGACATCTCTCTCACAATTGCTAGAAAAGCTAGACAGAAAATCAGGGGAATACTGAAAACCTTGGTGACAATATTAACCAACAGGTTATACTGGGCATGTATAAAACATTTCACTCAAGAGCAGCAGAATACACATTTTTTCAAGGATTCACAGAACATAGACCAAAGGAGGCCATACCTGGGCAATAAAACAAAACCAACAAGAACTAAAAGAACTGAAGTTACAGCAATTGTTCTCTGACTCCAATGGAATCAAAATAAAAATCAACAAAAGAAGATTTTGAAAATTTTCAAGTAGTTGAAAACTAAACAAAGCACTTTAAAATAATGCATGGGTCAAAAATAACATCAAGGAAAATTTTTTAAAAATGTGTCAAATTGAATGAAAATTAGGATGTAACATTATTAAAATTCAGGGGGCACCATTGATGCAGTACTGTGTTGGAAATATATAGCACTAAAACACATTAGAAAAGAGGAAAAAACTCAAGTCAATAAACTAAGCTTCCACTTCAAGGATCTAGAAATACAAGACAAATATAAGCCAAAAACAATTAGAAGGGGACAAATCATAAGGATCAGAATAGAAATTTTAGGAAAAGAAAACAGAAAATAAATAAAATCATTAACTCAAAACACTTGTTGTTCGAAAAGATCAGTGAAATTGACAAAGTTCTAATAAGACTGGCAAAGTAAAAAGACACATGGTACAAAGTAGCAGTATTAGGAATTAGTCAAGGAATATGACTTGACACTGCATACAAAAAAAAGTAATGTGAAAATGCTAGGAGTAACCCTATATATATGAACTGAAAAACATAGATGAACTATACCAACTCCTTGGAAAGGAAGAACTACTACAACTCATCAAATATGAAATCAATCATTTAATAGCTTTAAAATTATTAAGGAAGTTAAATTCATAATTAATACTCCCCCAAAGAGAAATCTCCAGACTCAGATGGTTTCCCTGGAGGATTCTATCAAATTTCTAAAGAATTGACACCAACTCTACACAATTTCTTCCAAAAATGTTAGATGAAGGACACTTGCCAATTTATTTTATGAAGCTGACATTATCTGGATACCCAAATCAGACATACACAATACAAAAAATAAAATTACAGACCAATATCTCTCATTAATATAGATGTGAAAAAATCATTAACAAAATATTAGCAAATAAAATCCAGCAATATATGAAGAAAAATTATACACCACAGCCAAACAAGGTTTATATCAAAGATGCCTGGTTGGTTCAATATTTTAAAAATCAATAATTGTGATCTACCATATCATTAGGCTGAAGTAGAAAAAAATCACATGATTATGTTAATGTAGAAAAATTATTTGAAAATATCTAGCATTTGTTAATCTAAAAGTTCTCAAAAAACTAGGAATACTAAACTGCTTCAACTTGATGAAGAGTGTCTACAAAAACCCCACTGCTAATTTCATATTAATGATGAAAGACTAAATACTGTCCCTGTAAGTGTGGAGATGAGGCAAGAATGTTGCATATATAGAAGTTCTGGCTAGTGGAATAGAAAGAAAGTAAGAGAAGAAAGTAAAAGGAATGCTGATTTTAACAGAATAAACAAGAATTGCCAATAGCATGATTACCTAAATGAAATGTTTTTAAAAAAAGAAAATTCCTAGAATTAATAAATGAGTTCAGCAAGTTCACAGTGTATGAGATAAACATACAAAAATCAATTGTATTTCTATATCCTACCAGTTAACATGTGAATGCCAAAATTAAAAATACAATATCACTTATAATTGCTCAAAAAATACATAGGAATAAATTCAGTGAAATATGTAAGGAGCTTATACTCTGAAAACCACAAAACTCTGGTGAAAGAAATCAAAGTTTTAAGTAAATAGAGAGCCATATAATGTTTCTGGATTGAAAGATTTTCATAGTAAAAATGTTAATCCCCCTCAAACTGTTATATAGTTTTACAACCATTCTTGGGCACCTGGGTGGCTCAGTCCGTTAAACGTCTGCCTTTGGCTCAGGTCATGATCCCAGAGTCCTGGGATTAAGCCCCGCATGGGGCTCCCTGCTCAGCAGGGAGCCTGATTCTCCCTCTCCCTCTGCCCTACCCCCTGCTCATGCGCTCTCTCTCTCACTGACTCTCTTGCTTGCTCTCAAATAAATAAATAACAACTTTAAAAAATAAAAAATAAAAAAATAAAATAAAACCATTCTTATCAAAACCACAAGAATTTTAGATATAAGAAAGCTTATCATAGAATTTATTTGGAAAGGCAAGGAAACTAGAAGAGCTGAAATAATTTTGAAAAAGAAGAATAAAGTGGGAGGAATCTGCCTACCTACTTACTCTTAAGACTTATATAGCTGACAGTGATCAAGACTCTGGTAATAACAGAGAAACAGGTACATAGATCAATGGACCAGAAGAGTTAAGTCAGAAATATGTCCACACAAATATGCCCAACTGATTTTTGACAAAGGTGCAAAAGCAATTACATAGAGAAAAGATAGCCTTTTTAACAAACAGTGTTGGAAGAGGTGACATTTCTAGGTAAAAAATGAACCTTAATGTAAACCTCACACCTTATAAAAAAATTAACTCAACATGGATCACAGACTTCAATTTAAAATGTACAACTATAGGGCACCTGGGTGGCTCAGTTGGTTAAATGACTGCCTTCGGCTCCGATCATGATCCTGGAGTCCCGGGATCGAGTCCCGCATTGGGCTTCCTGCTCAGCGGGGAGTCTGCTTCTCCCTCTGACCCTCCCCCTCTCATGTGCTCTCTCTCTCTCTCTCTCAAATAAATAAATAAAATCTTTTAAAATAAAAAAAAAGTACAGCTATAACATTTCCCCCCAAAATTGAAAAGATTCAAAATCTAGTACTAGGCAAAGATTTGACACCAAAAGCACAATTCATAAAAGGAATAATTAATAAACTGGTCTTCATAAAAATTTAAAAAAAAGTTTGCTCTGTGAAAGACCCTGTTTAGAATATAAAAAGACAAGCTATAGAATGGAATAACATATTTGAAAATCACATATCTGACAAAGGACTAATATCTGGACTCTCAAAATTCAACATTAAAAAAATCTAATTAGAAGATGAGCAAAAAAAATGAACATTTTACTAAAGAGAATAAACAGATGGAAAATAAGCACATGAAAATATATTCAACATCATTAGCCATTAAAATATGCAAATTAAAATCTCAATGAGATATCACCACACTCCTATCAGATTAGCTGAAATAAAAAATAATGACAACACCATATGTCAGTGAGAATGCAGAGAAATTGGACTACTCATACATTGCTTCTAGAATAAAAAATTACACAGTTCTTCTGGAAAACATGTTGTTAGTTTCTTATAAAACAAAACATGCAATACCATACAATGCAGAAATCATACTCTTGGGCATTTATCCCAGAGAAATAGAAATTTATGTGCATTCAAAACTGATATATAGATTTTCATTGCAGTATAACAGCCAAAAAAGCTGGAAATACCCAGATGCCTTAGGGTAAGTAAATGGTTGAAAAAATAGTGGTATATCCATGCCATGGAGTACTACTCAGCAATTAAATAACAAACAAACAAGCAAACACAGAAAACTACCACTGATACATACAACAATTTGAATGAATCTCAAGGTTCTTATGCTGAACTAAAGAAGTCAATCCCAAAAGGTTATATGCATTTGAATTCCATTTATATAATATCTTGAAATGACAAAATTATAAGGATGGAAAGGAAATTAGGAGATTCCTATATGAGGAATATAGGCAAAATTAGATCCCTATATTAGGAATATAGGCAAAATACAGACAAAATTATAGGGATGGAAAGGAGATACGCAATTGTTATATTAAGAGTATAGGAGGGGTAGGGCCAAGAGAGTATCTTGACTCAATCGATATCAGTATCTAGTTTGTGATACTGTATGTAGAATACTGCATTTTACCTGATATATTATATTTTACATTATAGTACAACATTGTGTCTATTGAACTGTACTGGATCCAGGTTTTGATTTAGGAGATGTTACCTTTGGGAAAACCTGAAGAAAGAGTACCCAGGATTTCTTATAACTACATGGGAATCTGCAACTATCTTAAACAGAAATTTTAATATTCACAACAGAGAAGAATGAAACAAATGTCCATTGATGGATGAATGGATAAACAAAAGGTGGTATACTCATACAATGAAATATTATTCGGCATGGAAAAAGGAATGAAATCCTTATGTCTGCTCTCACATGCCTGAAACTTGAAGACATTCCACAAAGTAAAATAAGCCACACACAAAAAGACAAATACTGCATAATCCCACTTACATAAGGGCATCAAGTGGTCAAATTCATAGAGACTAAAAGGAGAACAATGGTTACCAGATGTGGGGGAGGGGGCAATGAGGAATTTAGGCTTAACAGGTATACTTTCAGTGCAGGATGATGAAGGACTGCTGGAGATGGGTCATGGTGATGTTTGCAAAACAGGGTTTATGTAATTAGTGTCAATGAACTGTGCATTTAAAAATGGTTAAAATGATCAATTTTATGTTGTATCTATCTTACCAATAAAAGGGAAGAACCTCAAGCAGAGCAAAACAGCAACAATGACAAAGTTACATTTGGGGGAGGAAGAGAACATGATGGAAGGAACAGGGATAAACCTGGACTTCTCACAGTATGCTTTCTTTTAACCTTGTAAATCTTTTATAGAATTATAATACAATTAAATTTAAAATATGAAATTCTTAAAAAACAAAAGCCAGTTGAAAGAATATAATACACCTAACTCTATTGACTTATGGCATAAGCGCACATAAAAACTGGGAAAATAGAAATATTTTCAATGATTATATTGTTGGAGATAGTTTTGGGATTATTGTTGAGACTGGTTTTTATGTCTTTAATTGTAAGATAAAGCACGTAAGTAATTTTTTTGGAGTTGCAAGGAACTGAGAATTTTAGCATGACAGAAAGAAGATACGAATGTTAAGATTAATGAAGTTAAGGGGTGCCTGGGTAGTTCAGTCGGTTAAGTGTCTGACCATTGATTTCAGCTCAGGTCATGATCTCAGGGTCCTCGGATCTTGCTGTGTCAGGCACCCCCCTCAGCAAGGAGTATGCTTGAGAATCTCTCCCTTTCCCTCTGCCCCTCCCCCTGTACTTGTGCGCTCTCTCTCAAATAAAAAAATAAATCTTAAAAAAAAAAAAGATTAACAAAATTAAGTAAATGGTGGATCGACACCACCTCCATGCAGCCCACAGCAGCAGCACTCTGGGTGGAGAATCCCCTCCCTGCCCGCCCAGCAGCAGTAGGCTGCTCTCTCTGCTGGAAATGGTGTCAGGTGAAGGCTCTACTTCAGTCGTAAAACAGGAGCTGCTTGGAGCAGGACCTGTGTCAGATTAGATCCTGGAGGCACTACAGGACAGTGGGAAAGAGTGCAGGCTTTGGGATGAGCGGGGTCAGACTTGGATTCTACCATTTCCCAGCTATGGAACTTGGGCAAGTCTTTTCACTTCTCTGTACAGGAGTTTCTTCATCTGTAAAATAGTTACTGCAAGAATGAAAATGAGCCGATATATGTAAAGTACTTAGATCAGTGCCTGGCATATAATAAACACTCGGTATATATTAGTATTATCATAATTTTCCCTTATCATCCAGTTCAGCATCTGATATATTGTAAGGACCCAATAAATCCTGAATGAATAAATAAATGGTCGGTGGGAAGGTGGGTGCAGCAGGTTCAGGATGCCCACAAGTTCTCTGACATCCCTCCTTTGGAAAGGGAGCTCTCTGTCCCCTCCGGTTGAAGTGGGCTAGCCTGTGACCCCTTTGACCAACAGAGTATGGTGTAAGTGACACACACCAGCTCTGGGAGACCTAAACCACCATGTGAGAAATCCATCTACACTGTTGGAGAGGGAGAGGGTCCCAACTGGACTTACCCTTCCCTCCGTCCCCTTCAAGGCACCAGGCATGTGAGTAAAGACATTTGGAGCCCTTCAGACAATCTAGCCATTCGCTGATGACCACCAAGTAAATCCAGTCCACACCACGTGAGGTAAAATTGTCAGTTACGCTCTGACCAAATTCCAACTTGCAACATCATGAGATATTATAAAGTGGTTGTTGTCTTAAGCCCAAGTTTTGGGGAAGCTTGTTATGGAACAACGGGTCTTCTTGGGCTTATTGCTTCCTTCTTCAGGACCCTCAAGGAGCCTGCCCTGAGGAAGCCCCATCAGGGCAAGGAGCAGAGTGAATGCGGGTGCACTCATGTCTTCCTCCAGGGGGCACCACCAACGTTTGATGATGACCTTCTCATCTTTCTGCAGCTCAGGGACTAGTGATAAAAAAAACTAGTCCTCCAGTGAGTGTAGAGCCTGTGACCAGTCCATCCACGGGGCACTACAGAAACCCCTTGCCCCTGGGGTCCAGGCCACTTTCCCTCCAGGCAAGTCTGAGGGGCACCCCCATCAAAGCCATCATGACCTGTAGGACATGAGGCCAACAGTCCTCAGGCCTGGTCTGCAGCCCCTGACCTGCTCTCTCTACTTTCACTGGAGCTGGTCACCCCACAAATCCTGCTACCCGTGCCATGGACTCTGAAGGACCTTCTGCCCAGAGGTCATCTGTGTTCTCCCTCCATCACTATGCTGCCTGAAGGACTGGATTTGGGGAGGGGGCACAGAAGGGAGAAGAACACTGGCTAACAGAGATTGCCCAGCACACTTAAATCAATCACAGTTCCCAGTGAGCTGCCTCTGAAGGCTGATTTTCTTGCTTCACTCAGACAGGCTTTTGGATCTGATTTTATAGATTTCTGTGGTCTGAAATACTCAATAAATTTCCAGGAGCCTTTCAGAGTCCTGCTCTGTGTTTCATTCACACCTCCTGACAGTTCCTGTTCAAGTGAGGAGCCCTGCGCAGAGGCTGGTCGCAGCCTGGCCCATCCCCCTGAGCTCCGAGGGATAAATCTGTCTGTATCCTGGCAGGACAGTGCCCCCTCCCCGAGCTTCGCGATGTATGTACGGGGGTAGGGCCTGGGAGTTTCGAAAGTCTGGGAATGTTTAATGACACCAATGTTTTCCAAAAGCATGAGAAGAGGAGAATGTTCCAGGCTCTTCCCTTACATCTTGAAGATAAACATTGATTGAAGGGAAGATGGTAAAGCCAATCTACATTTTCTTGGCTCTCGTGCAAAGTCTGGTCTTAATACGAGCTGGCCCAGGACAAGACCAATCTTGAAACATCATTAGACTGGCCCTGGGAGCTAGCAGCAAGCCAAGGCCCAGGATGCAGCTGTAGGAGGGAACTCCTACTATGCGCTGCCCTCCCTGGAGACGCACCGGCTCACTGGTCTGTCCTACCGCTCCAGGTGCCTCCTGCAGAAGACCCTGAGGCACGGCCACTATCTGTTTTCTCCTGTGGACACAGGGTCAGAGGACGAGCACCTGCCATACCCCTGCACCTGTCTGTGTAGGATTTGCAAGGACCGGCCCAGTGGAAGAGGACTAGATGCAAACAGACAGGCTTGAGGTGGGAAGCACTCCCTGGTGGGCTCTCTAGTACCCTGGAGCATCTGGAAGTTGTCCTGAGACAGTGCATTATCTCCTGACTGCCTCTCCTGATGACCAGGATAAGGCCCATGGAACCCCTGGTGAGCTTTCAATAAAGCACACTCTGACTCTTTCTTTGTGTTGAGCAATATGGCGTGATGACCTTTCTTTCATGTGACTATCCAACTTTCACTTGAATACTTTCAGGGCCATGGGACCCGCACTGTACAAGGCTGATGATGCCATCCACGGAAGGACTGTTCTTCACCATGAGCGGCCTCTCTTGGTGATCCTAAATCTTCACAAAGATTCCCCATAGAAGATGTTCCCCTCTCCCTTCTACCTTCATGTAGCTTTCCAGACCCCTCACATCTTGACCAAAACAGGATTATAAATAGACTCTTATCATCTTGTCCGTGGATGTCCAGCTGGGGGATGGGGGTGTTAGCTGGTTGGCGCAATTTGTTGGTTTGTCACTCAGAACTCATTGGACATGATTTTTAGTCTCCTTTACTATTCTGGTCGCTCTCCTCGCAATGCGTTCCAGTTTATCTATGTGCTCCTCAAGCATGACATTTGAACTATCGCATTCTCTGTCCACCATAATTGTATTAACCCAATATTAAGGCCATATTTGCATTTATAACAGCAGCTGCTATATCACATACTATGGTCAAACCAAGCTCTCTACAGCTGTATGAAACCCCAGGTCACAGGGAAAGCTGCGAGGCTGGCTCTTCTCTGTTTTGCTTTTCTAGTGGATGGGCACACCACAAGCCCATGGCTTTGGGTTAAGTTCCACTTTCTTCTCCAGTGTATAGTATAACTGACTGACCAAATCAGAAAAACAAATACAAAGAAGAATTGCATAAATATGTTCCCATGTACAGAAAAAATAGAGATGGAAATACACACACATACACATATGCATTTACATCTCTGTATTTGCCGGTACATAAAAATTTCTGGAAGGATACACAAGAAACTATTAATAATTGCTGCCTTGGGCAAGCGTGATTAGAGGATCTGGAATGAGATATTAAATACCTTTAATATTGTTTGAATATTACCACGTACGTATATTACTTCTTTGGTAAAAAGAGTACTAACTATATAGAAATAATCCGTTTCCTCTGAGTCAAGCCATTAATCTCGCCTATAAACTGCTTCCTTCCCATAAACAAACTTGAGGAGCTTGGCTTCTCAACTTTCATCCAACCTCCTTTTCGTATTTAAAATGAAGGACAAAAGAGGGGCACAGTCCCTTAGGCCCTCCCTCAACAGCAATGTATGACAGAACTTGCATTAGAATACCCTGCTAGTTTGGTTTCCCCTGAAAGCTCTTTGAGACAGATTACATTTCTGGGTCTTTCTCTTGATAAACTTCCTCTCTTCAAGTACAAGAGTTGCAGGGGCACCTGGGTGGCTCCGTCATTGAAGCATCTGCCTTTGGCTCAGGTCATGATCCCAGGGTCCTGGGACCAAGCCCCAGAGCGGGCTCCCTGCTCAGTGGGGAGTCTGCTTCTCCCTCTCCCTCTGCCTGCCGCTCGCCGCTGCTTATGCTCTCTCTCTCTCTCACTCTCAAATAAATGAATAAAATCTTTAAAAAAAAATAAAGAACAAAAGTTGCAGCAAGAATTCAGGATGGAAGTGAGAGTGTGAATGTGTGCATGCAGATGGCTGGGGGAGGTCTCAAGTGTACACTGCAGAGAAACATGCTCTCTCCATATGTTCCATGCTAATGGCACACACAACCTCATGGAGACCATGACCCACTGAGCAGACTACTTTATTTTCTGACTTGCATTTCACTCAAGATCTGCTCAGTCCAGGAAACCTTAAAGAACAACTCCAACCAGAGGCCCGTTGGGTGAGAAAATATTTTTTACTTGTCCAAACAGAGCAGACAGACGCTATGGTCACAAGGGAGGAGCATTCGAGAAGAGGTCTTCCCAGTGTTTCCCACAGACCCCACTTTGGGGGTGCTTGGGTGTAACTCTCAGGAGTATGCGATGGCCGAGCAAGGCCAGGGCATAGTGGAGCATACAATTCCAAGCTTTCCTCTCCAGACTTGTCACATGCCTTGGATCTCCCACACTGCCCCGCGTTCTATAATATATTCATCTTCCTATTCTCAGCGAGCGGCATTGAGCCCAATGGCCACATGTCTATGAGCATGAGGGCTTCAGTGTGTATTTTCTTCTGTGGATCACTCTATAGTCTCTCTGCCTTGGAGATGATCCACAATTGGCTCCCAAATCCAGCCCGATTAGGCTCATCCATTCCACAGCTTCGATGTAATAATCTCCAAGGGAACTCCCCAGAGATAGGCTTGCTCCGCATTCACTCCTAATTACCCTCAGCATCACAGGACATATTATCCAGGGTAACATGAAATCCTGCACTGGAAACACTCATCACTTGGACAAAATTTATACAAAATATTGCTCTAACTGTGGTGTTATTTGAAAGTGGAGGGCGACTTGCTAGAATTTAGTGAGAGGCAAGCTATATATAACTCATTTGGATGGAGTTAACCTCTGTGTGGACTTCCTTGGGGACCCGCTGCATTTATCACACACTGAAACTATTAATGCCACGGCAGATTGCTATAATATAACACACACGTGCTGTCATCATCTCGCAATAATGCAAAACCAAGACATTCACTTGGGCCCTTCATTTTGACAGTTCCAGCTCAGTGCCCACTGAACTTGCCGTGCAAATCCACATATTATTTCCTGACTTTGTTTCACATTTGCAGCTACATGAGGCCAAATATCCACGAGAAAACCGAAAAGCTCCATTAAAAGTCTTGCTTTTTAAATATCCAGATGTACAACTTTGCCTAGCACAAACATCTAGAATTTTTCCTGCTCTGTTTCTCCGTATTTAACCTGTGTTTGGAAGTCTGTAGACCTTTAAGACATCTGGCCACTCAAAACTTAGGCCTAAGGCTTAAACTTGAAAATGACCGATAAACAACTCCAAGGCATGTGAAGCTGCTCCTTTCTTTCCCAGGCCGCTCAGAGCAGTCGTCATGAGCCCAGTGAGGAACACGACACAGCTGTCTGGACGGTTGGCGCTAAGCGGTCCCAGGACATCGGGGTCAGGCTCACGGTGAGAACTCAGCAACACGTGTCTGATGCGTATTGAATGTCCTGTGGCAAAGTCTTGCTCTCCAGTGATTTTTAATGTTAATCTTGTGTCTTACAAAAAGAAGGACATGTCGGAAAATTACAGGAGGCTAGAGCTGGACAGCTGGCCAGTCTAACACCAACAATAAAGGAAGAGGAAGTGCTGCTTTCAAATTCTGTTTCTAGGATGGGAACTCCCTACCCAGGAGTCCCCAGAGAATCCCTTTCCCAAGAGGTGTTCCATATCACCCATCTAACATTCAAAACCCACTGTCTCTCCAAACACACGTCACCACTCCGTGCCGCCCCATCTCCTTACCACCATCCACTTGATGCTCTCATCTACTGGGTGTCTATGCCACCCTCCCTGGAATTCTTTCTACACTTTGAGCCTTAGTTTCCCCATCTGTAAAATGGGGACACATTTTCCTAGGATTTTTTAGGGATTCAGTATGACCACGTATGTAAGGGGCTCAGCCTTGCCCATGGTAAGCTCTACGTAAATACACCATCGACATCTTTTATGGACCCATACAGAACAAAGGTTTGAAAGTCAGACTGGGTCTCTAGCTTGAGCAAGTTAGGAGCTCACACGTAGGATAGTTAGAGCGAAGGAGTTAGTCGTGTAAAGCACCTTGAGTAATGTTTGGCACCCAGGAAATCATTGATAAATGTTAGCCATTTGGATTAGTGTCCTCTCCAAGGAAGACCTGTTCTCTCTCCTTTGTCATGGCCCCTCAAGAGAGATGTTAGTCTTACATACTGAGTATTTCAGGGATGACATCATTTGGCTGTTCCTTGTTTCTTGGGTGTGTTTTTTTCACTTAGGGAAAACTCTCCCTTTGTCTCTCCAGTAGGTGCCCAAATATATGTGAAGAACAGTTTGAATGGTGATGGACCATTACCTGGTGCCATGTATGCTTTCAGACCCCCATGCACCCTCGGGGCTGAAGTGGACTCCCGCTTTGAGTGACCAGGCCTGGTGATGAGGATTTCCTGTGGCTGCTGGGGGAGGCCAGGGGCCTCAGAACAGCTGCTGGAGGGGAAAGGGAGAGGCAGGGCTCAGGGCACGTTCCGGGTCTGATGCCAGCTCTCTATTCACCAGCTGGTGTCCCACTGCAGTTGCTGTCTGTGGAGGGACCGTTCTGGGGGTCTGTTCTCACAGCCCCGAAGAGCCAATGGCTAAGAAGATGCCCTCGAAGCTGCCTGTAAACTGTGAACCCACTTGCTCTGTCCCCAGGTCTTCTTATTCCTGTCTTTCCATTTTGGGGGGTAATAAGTGATTTTTTGGTTACGATAGAAACTATTTCCTAAGTTACCAGGGAAAATAGTCTTGCTTATTTGCACTAACTGAGACATAATGACATATTCACATAGTATCAGGTCCACCCGTGCAGGTCTCGGTGACTGATCAGGACCCAGGGAACTGAGGCTCATGGGGAGCAGACTGCCTGCCCCTCAGAGGAGGCCGTGCGTCCACAGGAACAGGAGGTACTGGCCAGTCGCTGAGGCTAAACCCTGTTTTCTTGACCAATTCCTCTGTCTCTGCGGGAAGGGGAGCTCATGCCTCCTTCTCCCTCCATGGGGACCTCTTCCCACCTTGCCCGAGGGAGGCCTGGCTAGCTCCTGGGACATCCGCACCTTCGAGGAACCACCTCAGCCAGACTCCGAGCTTCCGGGTGGATACCAGCCGTCCATCACTTTCTAGTCACGGGCTTTCTCTTGCTCAGCCCCAATCCCATTGTCTTTTAAATTAAAAAGAAGAAATTGAAAAGGGAGAGAAGAAACTCTAGAAGGCTCCAAGTTCTTATCCGGTGGAGCTCCAACAGGGCAGAGCTGCCGTTGGGGAGCTAACAAGGCAAGGGGTCCCTAGGGGGTGGCCCTGTGGCCCCCAGCTGGGTGATGCCCACAGTGCTCCGTCATCCCTGATGGCAGCTTGGGAGAGGGTCCAGCCACTGACCCCGCGCTCCACCCCTTGCTCTCTTTCCCCTTCCCTCCCCTAATCCCAGCTTCACATCAGCCCCTAACCATCCCCACCCCCCCGCCCCCACCCCCACCCCCACATGCCAGGGGCAGCGTTTCTCTCTCACTTCCGGCTCCTACTGCCCAGACCAGACCTCATCACCTCCACCTCTCCATCTGTGACAACAGCCTCGGATTACATCTCTGGGTGTTCGAGAAGGGTCTTCCCTAAGTAAGGCCAAACACCCGAGGTGACAGAGCCCCAAGTTCCTGCTGGGGGGGCGATGTCTCTGTCCACCCCCACATGCAGCCTCAGCACCTGCTCAACTGACTTCTTTCACTCACACTGTCTCCATTCCCACAACACCACCCACAGAATCCCCTCCATCCCCCAGGGCTGCCCACATACCACCTCCTCCATGAAGCCTACCCTACCTCCCCACTGAGGGTGGGTCCTTCCTCTGTTAGCCTATCAAGCTCACTTTGTGGCTCACAGATCCCATCCTCATTGGTGTAGTGATGATTTGGGACATCTGTCTCCTCTGCCTCACAGCATGCTTTCTGAGGCGGTTGACTGAGGCTTTTCCAGGTTGGCACCTGCGGGTAGGATGTGAAATGTCCATTCTCCCATGGGATCTGCAGTACTGAGGAGCAATCACAGTAGAGGAAAACCACAACTGGTGGCAACACCAGGTGTCGGGCCCAAGTCGGGGGACTCGGGGGACACACGTGTACACAGTCGCCAACAGACTCAAGTGGCCCAAGAAGGCAACCCAGTCCCCGGAGGAGACCCACACCACCTGGAGGAGCCATGGAGCCAGATCAACAAACTATTGGTGGGCTTCAGCCAGCAGACTCTTCTGGTGTCTGCCCCCGATCCTGGGCCTGCCTCAACCAGGCCCCGTGCTCAGCTGTAAGGAAGCTCTGAGGGCCACGTGACCTGAGCCTGGGCCGCTGTCTGGCCACGGTCTGTTCGTCTGTTATGTGTCTTTACTGGGGAGCCACATCCTGTTTATTATAAAGCTGTTGGAAGTTGCCTGGGGGGGGAAAAAAAAAACAGAAGAAAACCAAAAAGAGCCATATTTCCATAGGATGCTACTTCTCATCAAGTAGCTTATCCCAAAAGTCCTGCCCAAATCCTTGCTAACTGGAGAGCCTCTAGTTCATCGGGGTCACAGAGGCCCTGAGCTTCCTCTTGGTCCCAGACAACAGCATCCCGTCCAACTATGGTTTCCCCTACACCTGGGCCAAGCATGTCACAATTTTTGGCTAAATGAGCCTAGAGCTGGTGACGGTTACCAGACATCTTGTGACAGGTAACTCTGATAACAGCAAATCCTTCGCCCAGGTTTCTGTGGTTTTTATGCTGACTCTGTCTTTCATTCTGACAGACAATACCCTCTGTTCCTCTCTTGCTTATATCTGGATCAGACAGATAAATCTCCAGCCATGATTCTCTGGTCCCGGTCTGGTCAGCGCTGACCTCACAGGAAGTTCGTGGGGAAGGTTCCGACCTTCCGACCGAGGCAGAGTGCCAGAGAAGGAAGCCAGAGGGCAGGCCTGATGAATGAGCCTGGGAGGAGAGACTAGGGGAGGTTCGGGAACACTGCATGTGCTGGGGAGAGGGATGGAGCCTGCAGATCTCCAGAAGATAACTAGAAAACGGATGGCATCCCATCCTCCTCCTCTTTACTCCCTTCTTGCTTTTTCTGGAAAGCGCATTTAGCGGTCAATTTCCACTCGTTCTCCTCACTGCCTCCCTGACTTCTCCTTCAAGAGTCAGCCCCAGGCTCACCTCCTCCAGGCAGACTTCCCTGAGTTTGCCTTGTCTGTACTGGGGCTTCTCCCCCTATGGAGTGTCAGTGATGCTGTTCAGTGGCTATCAGCTCCCATTTCCCTTGCTCAGGGGACTGTGAGCTCACTGATGCCATTCATCTCTGTGTCCTCAGTGCCTAGTGCTCTGTCCGGCTCAAGTGCGCTTCTGCAGGAGGCTGGCCCTCATACTTTCTGTGTCTGTCTCCAGCCCCACTGGTGTTGTCCTAGCCACATTCACATCATCTCCCGTCCACGCAGCTCCCATGGTCCTCCACTCCCCCAACTCTTCTCCCTGCCTCCACCCAGCCAGTATGTGCTTGCCTGTCACCAAAGGGCCATCTCAAAGGAAGCAGAAAGACCTGCATTCACATCCTAGCCCTACCACTCTCTAGCTGTGTAATCTTGATGAAGTACTTTAACATTTCTAAAATTCACATTCCCCATGTCCATAATGGATGCAGACATCTTTGATGACGAAAATAGGATCATGTGTTAGAAGACATCAAGTACTGAGTCCTCCTCTCCAAAACATGGAAAGTTAAGTAAGACAAGAAGCCCTCTCTCCTGTCTCAGAAGGAAGTAGAACAGAGCAATCCAGAGCTGCAAGCCCCTCGTTTCTCCTCTGCCAGATGGCAGGCGTTTCAGGGACAGAAACACAACTTTTCGTTTCCCAGAGGCCAGCACAGTGCACAGCTGATAGGAGTCCCTGGGTTGGTATTTGTAAATCAACCACAGGGTGTTTCCTTTGTGTTTTAGATACAGGCTGGATCAATGCTCTGCTTTATGTGGACTTCCCCCTCTGATTATCGCCTCACGTGTCCTCCTGGCACACCCCCTCCAGGCCTGACTCCTGGCACAGAAACAACGCCTCAGGGGATTAGAGATCAGGGAGAGGTGCCCCAGCACCCAGCCCTCTGCCGGCACACTGTGGGAGCTCACACACCACGAGGGCTTGTGGAAACGCTTTCACATGCATCCTTAGCTGAGCAGCTGCTGTAATGAGGGAAGTTCCCTTAGGGGGAACCCGTGACCATGTGCGGGCAAAGGGGGAAGACTAGAAGGAGAAGTACAAAGAAGCAGAGTACTGGGTGAGGATGGTGAAAGAAGCACCGCGGAGGACAACTCTGGGGGAAGGTAAAAGAAGGACAAGTCAGAAGATTCTGGGGGGCTAGGAATGGCCTCCCATCTGAGCCCCAGAAACTGGAGGAGAGCAGAAAGAGATGAGAGCAAGTGGGCCATGCTGAAAATAAGGCTTTGCCCAAGAAACTACATTTACCAGCAGATTCGGGAGTGATTTAGGAAGTCATGCTTATAGGCCTGGGCATCCTGAGCCCAGGGTCCTGTGTGCATCCGCTGTCAGTCTGGCTGGAGGCTGCCTTTCCACAGAACTAACCTTAGGGTCCAGCTGCCTCCTTGATCCTGTCCTCCTTCACAGAGCACAAGTGAATTATTAAGTAATTACCCACCGACCCCCACCCCCGAAGCTTACCCAGGCTCTGATACATGACAAGCATTGTCCTTCCCATCTCACAGGTCAAGTCACGCTGTGAGTGAGAGTCCAGGCTCCATCTGAGCTGGGCAGATTCCAGAACTGTGAGCTTATCTCTTCACTATGCTGCCTACCCCAAGCCTGGAAACCTTTCCCATGTCCCCTTCTAACCCCTTACCTGTTAACTTGTCTGGAACTAGTATACAGAACTAACTCAACCCCACTATTAAAGTCATTCCCAAAAGGAACAGAAAATCAGAACATGTCTAATCCCCGATCCCTGCCACTATCATAGGCTATATGGACACCCAAGACTCAGACTTTGGACACTAGGATCCCAAATAGTGCAGGTGGGTAATCATGCTCTCCTTCCAAGTTCTTTGGAGAGAAAGGAGGCTCAGGAACACCATTCTGTTTTATTGAAAATCTAGGCTTGACTCCTAATATCCAGAAGAAGATCAACCTTGGTGGTAACTCACCTAAAACTGGGCATCCTAAAAAAGCAAGATGGAAGGTAATAATGGAAATCAGTTACTGAATTTGGTAAGTATAGGAAATGAATTGTCCCTAAGTTTGGCCCCATTTCTAGGTAGCAACTTTCTCTCCCAACTTTGTAAGGGGCCCTTGGGCCCTGGAAAGCTCCATAGTCAAATGATAGTTGCTAGGTGTGGGTGTGCTTCTCTGGGTAGTATGGGGCCCATGGTGGGGGGCCCATGCAGAGGCATGTGGGACTGAGCTCAGAGTAAATGGAAGTAGGAAGCATGGTTACAACCTTCTTTTTTTCCTGGAATAATGTGCTTGAAATATATTTTATTTTGTCCTTTTCATCAAAACCTCTTGACTTCCTCATCTTTTAATTATTATTCTCTGGATTCTTCCCCTGTAATTTCCACCTTTCCTTGGTCTTTTTTGTTGTTGTTTGTTTGTTTGTTTGCTTGTTTGTTTTTGGCAGTTTTATACCTGTATTTGACAATCAGTGATTAGTTCTCATCCACATTAACTGCCTGTAGATTTTTGAAAGTGGTGACAGGTACATAGATAGCCAATGTATAGAGCTTGTTTGGTGAAACTTCATCCTCGTTATGTTTTCTGGACAACCACACATGGATACAGTTTAGAACATTCCTTATTCCTTTGGCCCAGACAGATTTGTTGAACCTGGTATCAATGCACACATCTGGAGTTCCCATCTCCTTCATGGCAAATTTCCAGATCTCTTTGAGTGCCCAATGGGCACGCTTCTTGAAGCTCACTCCATGAATGTGCCTCTGAATGTCAGTGGTGTATTCTCTGGTCATTACCTGGTCGATGGCAGAACAGCACTTCTTCATCTTGCCGCCCTTCTTTGTGGGTGCCATTCTGCTGGGCCCTGGTTGGAAAGGAAGCTGTTGTTTTAATATAAACTTTTACTGATTTAACTATACATTTACATGCAGTGATAAGAAATAATACAGCAAGGTCCCATGTACTGTTTATACAAATTCTCCCAATGCTAGCATTCTGCAAAACGATAGTATAATGTCATAAACACAATATTGACATTGCTACAAGCCCCAAATCTTACTCAGTTTCACTAGTTTTTTTTTTTTTTACTCATTTGTGTGTGTGTTTAGTTTCATACAATTTTATCACATGTAGGTTTGTTTATTCATGACTAGAGTCAAAATACAGAACAGTTCCATCTTTATGACCACATTCACCTCCCTTCTCCATCGCCTGTCTCTAACTCCGGGTGACCACCAATTTGTTCTCCATCCCTATAATTTTATCATTGTAAGCATGTTATATAAATGGAATCATACAGTATGCAATTTTTGGAGATTGGCTTTTTTCATTCAGCAAATTCTCTTGAGATCCATCCAAGCTATTGCATGTGTCAATAGTTGTTTCCTTCTTATTGCTGAGTAATATATTCATGGTATGGATAAACCACAGTTTGTTTAATCATTCATCCATTGAAGGGTATCTGGGCTCCTTCCAGTTTTTGACTATTATGAATAAAGCCACTTTGTACATTTGGATACGGGTTTTTACATGCGGATAAGTTTCCACTTCTCTGAATAAATGCCCAAGAATGCAATTGCTGGGTTGTACGTTAGTTGTATGGTTAATTTTATATGAAACTGCCAAAATGTTTTTCAGAGTGCCTACAACATTTTACATTTCTACAAGTAATGTAAGAGTGAGGCAGTTTCTCCACAACCTCACCAGCATATGGTGTTATCATCATCACTGTTTTTAATTTTCACCATTCTGATAGATACATAGTGATTATCCCATTATGGGTTTTAATTTGTATTTCCCTAATATCTAATGATGTTGAACATATTTTCATGTGATTATTTGTCATCTGTATATGGTCTTCAGTGAAATGTCTGTTCATAACCTTTGCCCATTTTCTAATTAGATTGTGGTTTTTTTACTGGTAGGTTTTGAGAGCTTTCTTCTAGATATTAGTTCTTTATAAGATATGTGGTTTGCAAACATTTTTTTCCCCAGTATATAGTTTGTCTTCTCATCCACACAGAGCAAAAGATTTTGTTTTGGATGTGGCTCAGTGTGTCAATTTCTCCTTTTATGAGTCACATCTTTGTTGTCAAATCTAAGAACTATTCCTCTATTCTTAGATACTGAAGATTTTCTCCTATGTTTTATTTTATTTCAAAGAGTTTTCTAGTTTTACATTTTACATTTAACTCAGATTCACTTTGAGTTAATTTTTGTATAAAATGTGAGGTTTAGCTCAAGGTTCATCTTGTAATTTTGTTCATTTGGATTTCTCTATTTCTTTTCAGCTTTATCAGTTTTGCTTTATGTATTTTGAGGCTCTATTGTTTGGTATGTACATATTTAGTTTCATTATATCTTTCTAGTAGATTGCTATGTTTACCACCATATAACATGCATCTTATCTCTAGTACTTTCTTTGTGCTAAAGACTACTGTATCAGAAATTAATATAGTCACTCTTTTTTTTTTAAAGATTTTATTTATTTATTTGACAGAGAGAGGCACAGTGAGAGAGGGAACACAAGCAGGGGGAGTGGGAGAGGGAGAAGCAGGCTTCCCACCGAGCACGGAGCCCGATGTGGGGCTCGATCCCAGGACCCTGAGATCATGACCTGAGCCGAAGGCAGATGCTTAACGACTGAGCCACCCAGGCACCCCATAGTCACTCTTTTTTACTAATATTTGCATAGCATATTTTTCTATCATTTAACTTTCAATCTGCCCATGTCATTGCAATTTTTTTAAATTTTTTTATTGTTATGTTAATCACCATACATCATTAGTCTTAGAGGTAGTGTTCCATGATTCACTGTTTGCGCATAACACCCACTGCTCCATGCAGAACGTGCCCTCTTTAATACCCATCACCAGGCTAACCCATCCTCCCACCCCCCTCCTCTCTAGAACCCTCAGTTTGTTTCTCAGAGTCCATCCTCTCTCATGGTTCATCTCCCCCTCTGATTTCCCCCCTTCATTCTTCCCCTCCTGCTATCTTCTTCTTTTTTTTTTTTTCTTAACATATATTGCATTATTTGTTTCAGAGGTACAGATCTGAGATTCAACAGTCTTGCACAATTCACAGCGCTCACCATAGCACATACCCTCCCCAGTGTCTATCACCCAGCCACCCCTTCCCTCCCACCCCACCCCCCACTCCAGCAACCCTCAGTTTGTTTCCTGAGATTAAAAATTCCTCATATCAGTGAGGTCATATGATACATGTCTTTCTCTGATTGCATGTCATTGCAATTTAAGTCCATTTCTTAGAAACAGCATTTACTTGAGTTATTATTTTATTCACTCTGCCAATCTCTCTCTTTTGATTGGTAGGTTTATACTATTTATATTGAAGGCAAGTATTGATAAATTAGCAATTAAATCCTCTATCATTTTATTATTTATTTTCTCTTTGTTTCTTATGGTTTTGGTGTTTCTGTTAGGTGTTTTAGGATGAGATTTACATTTAAATTGGTGGACTTAGAATAAAACAATTGTGCTCCATAATGTGGGTTGCCCTCATCCAGTTAGTTGAAGGCCTTAATAGAACAAAAAGCTGACCTCAAAAAAGCAAGAGGGAATTCTGCAGCAGGCCTTCAGACTTGAACTGCAATATTGGCTCTTCCTGTATCTCCAGCCTGCCAGCCTACCCTGCAGATTTTGAACTTAAGTAGATATACTACCTGTTTACATTCATCACTTGATGGTTGTTTAAGCTGTTCAAACTTGTTTTTTCAAGTTTCTCATGTGATTCCTTTTTGACTTACTGATTATTTAGGAATATGTTGGTTAATTTAGACAAACTTGGGGATTTCTCAAATTTTTTTCTGTTGTTCATTTCTAATTTCATTCCTTTGAAGTGGAGAAAATAAATGTATCATTGCAATCCTGTTAAATTTATGAAGATGTATTTTGCGGACTGGCATATGGAGAATAATTCATATGCATTTATATAGTTTATAGTGTTTTTTTCAAGATGCATTTATTTGGTTTATAGAGTTATTCAAGTGTTCTATTTTGTTGTTGAACTTCTGCCCAGTTGTTTTATTCTTTACTGATATTAGGGTATTGAAGCCTCCAAATATTATTGTTGATTGTCTATTTCTCTCTTCAATTCTGTCATTTTTTGCATCATGTATTTTGAGTCTTTGTGGTTACATGCATAAATGTTTACAATCATTATATTTCCTGAATGGATTAACCCTGATATTATTATAAGGTCTTTCTTTGTATCTAGTGATGATTTTTGTCTTAAAATTCTCTTTTGTGTGCTCTTTGTGTGGTATATCTTTTTCTATTCTTTATTTATGTCTTTGAATATAAAATGTGTCTCTCTTAGACAGTTGGATAATTTTTAATACATTCTTCCAATCTCTGTCTTTTGATTGGGGCATTTAATCCATTTATAAATAACATAATTGCTTATGATGTGAGATTCTTGTTTGCTATTTTGCCATTTCTTTTATATATGTCCTATATCTTTTGCTAGTGTTTCTCTATTGCTTGATTTCTCAATCTTCGTGGTGTTAAATAGACAGTTCCTAGTGTAGCATTTTAATTCCTTTGTTATTTCTTTTACCAGACTTTTCCAAGTTATTTTCTCAGTCATTGGCCTGGGATTGCAAGTAGCATTTTAAGAGTGTATAAAACTTTGCTCCACTATTACTTCATTCCCTACCTCATCCTTGGTGCTATTATTTTCATAAAAATTATATTTTATATGTTTATATTTATATATGTTTTATGTTTATATATAAAATTATATTTTTATATGTATATGATACAGCTTTATATTTATTTTAATGCAGTATTTTAAGACAGAGGAGAAAAGATTTACAAACAAAAACATGTTTATATTGTCTTTCATAATATATGGTTATTTTTACTGCTGCGTTTTCCTTTGTGTGGATTCGAATTATTGTCTAGTGTCCTTTCATTTTAGCCTAAGGAATTCTGGTTAGTTTTTTGGTTTTGTTTTGTTTTGTGTTTTGTTTTTTGTTTTCAGGTGTGCTAGCAACTAATTCTTAGTTTTTATTTATCTGGAAATGCTTTAACTTCCCTTTCGATCTGCAGGAGAGTTTAGCTAGATAAAGAATTTTTGCTTAATAGGCTTTTTCTTTCAATACTTTGAAGATGTCATCCCATTGTTTTCTGACCTCTGGTTTCTGATGAGAAGCCAGCTGTTAATATTATTGAGTATTCCTTGTACTTAATAAACTGCTTCTCTTTTACTGTTTTTAATATTTTCTCTTTGTCTTTGAATTTCATTAATTTGACTGTGATATGTCTATAGTGGATCTTTTGGATTTTGTTCTATTTGGATGTGTAGATTAATGTTTTTCATCAAATTTGAGAAGTTTTCAGATACTTTATTAAATTATTCTCTGTCTCTTTCTTTTCTCATCTCTGTCTGGGACTCCTATTTTGCATATGTTGGTATGTTTGCTGGTGTCCCACAGACCTCTGAGGTTCTATTCATTTTTCTTCATTATTTGTTCTTTCTGCTTCTCAGACTGGATAATCTTTAAGCTTATTGATTCTTTTTTTTCCAGCTCAAATATGTTCTTGAGTTCCTCCAGTGACTTTTTCACTTCAATTTCAAAACTTCTATTTATGTATATATACAATTTTTCTCTTCATTGACATTCTGTATTTGGTGAGGCATCATTGTCATACTTTTATTTTATTTTATTTTTAAAGATTTTATTTATTTATTTGAGAGAGAGAATGAGAGAGAGAGCATGAGAGGGGTGAGGGTCAGAGGGAGCAGACTCCCTGCTGAGCAGGGAGCCCGATGCGGGACTCGATCCAGGGACTCCAGGATCATGACCTGAGCCGAAGGCAGTCACTTAACCAACTGAGCCACCCAGGCGCTCTGTCATACTTTTATTTTAATTCTTTGTGCATGCTTTCTTTTCGTTATTTGAACATATTTATAATAGCTGATTTAAATTGTTTGCATACTAAGTACAAAATCTGTGCCCTCTCAAGGACATTTTCTGTTGCCAGCTTTTTTCTTTTCTTTTTTTCTGTGTATGTGGCATATTTTCTTGCTTCTTTGCACATTTCATAATTTTTTGTTGTAAACTGGACGGGTGACTTCTCCTTGCCTCGGCCTCTGTGCACGTGTGCTGGCTTTTAGATCTCCAGGAATATGTCAGAGTTTTTCGAAATTCCCTGTGGTGGTCTGGTTTGCCAGAATTTCTTTTTAAATTCCCAATCAGGGTCTCGTTTTCCTTAAATGAAATCACAGCCTTAGGTGGCTGAGATGTTGCCAGCAGTTTGGTATCGGTTCAATACGGTCCTGAGAGTAGGTTTCCTTTTTGTCTTCCCCATTTTTCATCCCCAGCTGAGCTTAGACGAGCTCTGAGTCAAATCAAATAGCCACCACATTCTGTAAATAGAGATTTACCAGGGAGCTAAAAGTTCTGACAAAATATTGACTGTTCTCTGGCAGACTACTCCTTCTCTGCCTCCCTTGAGGATGTTTCCTTCCCAACCCATCTGTTAGCAGTAGGTGTGCCTTCGGTCCTGTCCTAAAATAACTATCATCTCACTGGACCTAGTCTCTCTGAATGCACTCATCCATTCATGGGTCATGTATACTCTGATGACTTTGAAATATAAATCTCCCTCCCAGCACTCTGAGGATTTAAGCTCTCAATTGGAAAGTTTCTCTTAAACATTCCTCTGGCAACAAAAAAACACAGTATTTCAAGAACTGAACTTATTCTCTTCCATGCCGATTCCTGAAATGGTTCATCTTCCTATTTTTATATTAAAGACAGGAATCTCTTTATCAGGCAGCCCAAACGGGTCTCCCTGTGGTTTTTCTTCGCACATCTCTGCCACTCCACATCCACGCAGTTGAGGTTCCAAGCATTTCTGCCCCCTATACTTTGTCCCAGGCTTCCTTTCTCCTCTATTTACACTCTCATCACCCCAGCCTGGGCCACTGGCCTCAATTTTCCAGGCCGGAGTGGAGACATCCTTGGCACACACCCCTGTGGTGCTCTGTAATTAATCCATTCAGAGTTCTTACCACTCTGAATTCTAGTTGTCTTTTGCTGATCTATCTTCTGCCCCAGAACATAATCTTCAGGAAAAGATCAGGTCTCATTTGTCCTCATTCCCTTGGCTATGGAGCTTGGTAGGTATTCAAAAATACATGTTGAGTAAGTGAATATTTGCCACAGTGACTGAAACTAATGACACTCGTCAGATTGTAAGTTTAGGTTATCCAGGTGGGGGAAATGGGTGATAGTTAATAAAGACAATGAGTGACACTGAAAATGTTTCTGATATTAATCAGATGTGCACTCTTGAGGTGTTTCACCAAACACTTATGAAAGAAAAGGCTATGAGAACACCATGAAAAGCTTGGCAATCATTCTCCACTCCACAGAGTAACTTTGTGGTTCAGAAGTAATTTAAAGAAAGATATGACTAGACAGCTCAGGACCACCATCTTTTTGGATTCCACATCCTTGTTACTTGGCTAGAAAACCCGCAGAGATTTGACTTCAGGTTTCTTAAGAGTAAAAATGTGTTTCTTCCAGTTAATGGTAGGTCGAAGTATTTCTTTGTGAGATTTGAGCAAACTCTACCTTAACAGTACACAGAAAAACAGATAACCTTGACCACTGGGAACTTTAAATTTGAATTTGAAATGAAGTCACTGGAAAATAAAATATTCAAAATGCAAGCACCTTTAAAAGGCATCTATCTGCACAATCTGGGATTTGCGATAGACAGACTCTCCCACAGCTTGCATCTAAGGCTTGCCTTCTAGTGAGGTCTGGGAGTAATGTATTTATTTATCCCACTGTACTGAGTTGGATAGTGTCCTACTAAAATTCACATCTAGCTTAAGAAATAGAACATCATCCTTACTTTTGAAGATCCCAAGTGTCTCTCCTCTACAACTGTAAGAACAATTTTAAAGGAAGAAATCTCAACAGAAATGCTAGCTGTGGGCAGGGTCTCTCCTCCCTGCCACCCCCTAAGGAATCCAAAAGACCAGCTATTCCTCCCTGCTTTCTATCACCTAGAGTTCAGGTAGATGGCCTGGATTTGGCCAATCTGCTGCTTCCATTTAGTACACTGAATCTTGAGAGAGTGACCCAAACACTCAGGGACACTTGAGAAAATATTCAGGACAGCCAAAGGCCCACCAGTGTCATCCGAAAAAAAAAAAAAAGGCTCCCATGGCTGATATGTTTCCTGGTATTTAGCTTCCCTTGGTTCCAGTCAGTTCTCCAAATCTGCTCACCAGCCTTCCTATGAATTCTGGGAGTGCCTCGATATACATCCAACAAATTCTTTTGCTGCTTATGCTAGCCAGAATCAGTGTCTATTGCTTGTAACTAAACCTCTTCTCCTGTGCTCTCTCATAGTGGAAAATCCATTGCAACATGGCAGCTCCTGTCTGACACATCTCTGAGCTCCAGCCTCTAGTCCAGCCCTGGACCAACCCCAGAATCAGCACCAAGAAATACCTGTTGGCTAAATGAAGCCTTAGGGTTAAAAGAAAAAAAGATCTTGGGACATGGACTGAAGGGATTTGGGAGAAAACTGCCCAGCTCCAAGAACCCTGCCTGTCACAAGAGACGCCATTGTGTCTATTGAGTTGGATTCTCTGGCTTGGAACAAGGAGCACAAGTCACTCGTCTTTCTCCTTGGTAATACCAAACAGCTGCTCTGAAGTGAACACCAGATGAAGTGCTTATAACCCCCTTCCCTAAATAAATGCAATAAAGATGACTTTCCCTTTCATAAACCATGATTAGGAAGCATGCCAAAATATCATTGTCTTCTCTCTGCTCTGGCAACTCTCTGGTATCCTAGGCAGCAAAGCAAGGGCACATGTTCCCTGGGTAGTACCAGCCCCACTCCAGGCAGCTGCCGTTTCTCTACCTCTAGAGCTGCAAGGTCAGGTGCTGTCAGGTTTGAAGCCCTCTGCCCAAAGATGTTTGGTTGGCCCAGTGGTTAGAGAACATGACACCTTCTGCCCCTCTGCAGAGGCAGGTCAGTCCCGTCCTATCAATTAATCCTTCCAAGGAGCATTTACTGAGGGCTGAAGTCGGGCTGGGGATCTGTAGTCTAATGAGTAGAACAGATCCAAGAACACACTTGCCCAACAGATGGCCAAGGCTTTTGTTTGATGCTTTCTTACACCAAGTGCAAGGAGTACAGGGGAGTACAGGGGAGGTGCCGTAAAGGGTCAGAGAAGATCCACTGAAGAGGTGTACCTGGAAGTGGGTCTTGACATCAGATTAGGGTTTTCCAATGGGAAATGCAGGGTGGATGTTTCAGATTGAAACACAACTTGAGCAAAGGCACAATGGCCTGAAGGTATAAGCAGGAGTCAGGATGGGAAGGCAGAATTGCCAATTGTCTGCGACTGCAGCTAGGCTTCTCTGGATGGGCCAGGAGTGGGCCCTCCTTTCTGGGAGACCTGGGGTACCAAGGCTGAGTCACACTCCGTTTGGAAACACTGGAGTGAAAGGGCCTCTTGCCCAGGAGAGAATCTTCAACATGGGAGCCATGACTCCAGCTGGTACCTGAAGATTTCCCATAAGCCTGGAAACAGGCCCTTTCTTCCTTTACAGGGCTGGGCTGGAACATGTGAAATGCCCAATGAAGAGACTCATCAGGCACTGTGGCCCTCAGCCTGGCCACAGAGCTCTATCAATTCATTCACCCAACATTTATTGAGCACCTATGGTATACTGTGCCAAGGGTAGATGGTCCAAAAGTAACTGATACACATTCTTCACAGAAAGGTCACTAAATACATGCAACCACTGGAAATTATACAGAAAGGCATTTAATAATTTAGAGAAGGAATATATGCTATAGGAAAAGGCAAGTTACAAATATGTTATACATAGAATAATGGTATTTTTTAAAGATTTTTAAAATTTACTTATTTGAGAGAGTGTGTGCTTGAGTGGGGGGAGGGGCAGAGGGAGAGGGAGAATCTCAAGCAAACTCCACACTGAGTGCACAGCTGGACGTGAGGTTCAATCTCACAATCATGATCTGAGTCAAAATCAGGGTCAGATGCTTAACTGACTGAGCTACCCAGGTGCCCTGAATAATGGTATTTTCTATAAAAGAAAAACTTCCTTTCTGCATCTAAAGACACAGAGATTGAAAGGATGTATGGTTAATATCAATACACACACACATACACACACACACACGCAACATGCATTTTTTCTGAGTGGTAAGATTACAGGTGATTTACAATTTCTTCTTTGTCTCTATTTTCCAGATTTCCTATAATGCACATGTATAATTTTGAATCTGGAAAAAAACAAAAGAAAAATTTTATGTGTAACAAAAAGCACAGCCCTTGTGTTCCCAGAGATGCTCACAGGCAGTACGGGACTCAATCATGCCCACATGGAAGTGTGTTGATGGTGGATGTTAGGAGACTCTGGGTCCTATTTCAACCTATTATTTTAGCAGGCAGTTATCCTGTTTAGTTTTAGCACACAGCTACTGGCCTATTCTGTGGGCTGTGGTTCCAATGACAGTTTAATTGTCAGGGCTCTTGGTTCCAGTCTGCCTGTTTACCTGGTGCTTCTGGGGCTTCCACTGGGCCCTGCTGGTGCTACCTGAGGAGATAGGTGTGGTTCTAGATGGGGCACTGTGTCTCCTGGCAGGTAGGGGAGTTCTCGTCCAAGGGTACAAGAGGTTTCTCTGGCCAGATGCTTATTGTGACAAGATTCCCTTATTGTGATGGTGACTCCTCTCCCCGCTCAGGGTCTCTAGTGGGAGAACAGGGTCTTAGCCCTAGGGGAACAAAGAAGCTAGCCTCTTGCCTAAGCCCCCAGGTCCAGGAAGCCTCTCAGTGGAGGAGCGACGTCTCAAGCCTGGGGTAGAGAGCTCTGCCCTGGCTGTTTATGGGGAATGGGGTTCCCAATTGATCCCCCTAGCATGTGGTGTTACAGGAACTCTCATTCCATACAGGAAGGGAAGAGCCTACTTGGTATCTCCCATGGTAGGTGGGGGTGGGAAACACTGGGTCTGGGTTCTCCTTCTTCGGCTGGCGGGGGTGGGGACCTAAGACACTGCCCCACTGTGTTTTTCCCCCATGCTGGGGCCTCAAGCCAGTTCTCCTTCCTACCACCTGTGAGAGTTCGGGGTGACTCCCGCTGTGCCAGTTCCGGAGCCCAAAGCCATGTGGAGCAGACAGGAGCCCAGAGAGCTGGAGCTTTGCCATCTCCCCCACAACACAAGCCCCTTGCCGGTCTCCTTCACTTCCTCCCTCTCCTCCATCAGTCCTTCACGCTCTCTGTCGGGGTATAATTCACGTACTATGAAACCGCCCATCTAACACGTAGAGTTCAGTGATTTTTTTTGTGCAGTCCCCAGCCTGTGCCGCCAACACCACGGTGCAGTTCCAGAGCACATCCGCCGGCCTGGAAACTCTGTATCCAGGAGCAGGCGTTGCCTCCCCCTCCCCCCAGCCCTGGACAACTACTGGTCTACCTTCTGTCTGTAGGGATTTGTCCTTTCTGGACCCTTCACAGAAATGGAATCGTGCGGTATGTGGTGACTATGAACGGCTTCTTTTGCTTTGCAAGTCTTCAAGGTCGACCCATGCCGGACACCCTACTTCATTCTTTTTATTTGCAAATAATAGTCCATTAAACAGATTCCATTCTGTGTACTCTTTCAACACTTGAATATGTAAGTGGTTTCCACTTTGGGGCTACGATGAAGAATGCTGCTGTGGACATTCAGGCACGGGTGTGTGTGTGGACGTGTATTTTCATTGTTCTTGGTTTTATGCCTGGGAGCTGGATTACTGGCACATTTGGCTGCCATACCGACATCTGCTACAACATGGGTCAACCGCAAAAGCCTTACACTAATTGCGAGAAGGCAGCCGCAAAGGACCACATACTGAACGATTCCGTTCATATAAATGTCCACAATGGGAAAATCCATTGAGACAGAAAGTTAGATTCGTGGCTGCCTAATGATGGTGTCCTGGCTGGGGGAGAGGGCTGACTTCTCATGTGTACGGGGTTTTGAGGGAAGTGAGGAGAATATTCTTAAGTTGACTGTAACGACAGTCGCGCATTTCTATGAATACACTGAAAACCATCGCATGGCACGCTTGCGATCGGTGAATTGTATGGAATGTGCATTATATCTCAGTAAGGTTATTCTTTAAAAGGACAGAAGGGAGAGAGGGAGGACGGGAGGAAGAGAGGCTGTGTGGGGAGACTGTGTCCCCCAGGGCGAGCTGTCCGTGTTTCCGAGAGCCACAAAGCTCCAGCCTCAGTACCTCCTCTGAAGCGAGGCCGCTGTAAATCACCGGCCAGGAATGGCTCTGTAAACACGCACCGGCAGCCTCAGCTAGGTGGGGATTACTGCTTTATTGATCCTCAGGTACCTTCTGGGGATTGAGTTGCTTGGAACTTCTCTACTTGCCTTCTGAGTTCCCCGTGCAAGTCAGGGCCCATGTGTCCCAGCCCAGGATTCCCGGCGACCCCAATCTCCTGCTGTAAATGTCAGAGATGATAAAGTGGGGCCAAATCTCCTGTAGGAAATGGTGGGAACCATATCTCCAACATGGAGGCAACAGGGCTGGGCAGCGTTCTGGGGAATTCCTCAAAGCTGCCCTCCCGCAGGTGTCCAGGGGGCGGGTGACAGAGGACCGATGAACAGAGAGTGCATCTAGAGCCTTGGCTTTTCTAAAACCCTTCTGTCCTGGTGGCTTGTGCCCACCACATGATAAATTGTATTAAATTTAAGGTTCAGGAGACATACAAAGTAAGGGACGTGCACAGCTTCCTAGAGAGAATATTGGTGGCATTGAGCTAAGGTAAGAGCTACCGCCAGGTGAGGGCCAGAGCGGGTCTCAGGGCCCCCCAGGAGCAGCAGGGAGTCACACAGCCTGCAGGTTTGGGGTGCTGGCCTTGCCACAGTAACCTCGTCAGGCACAGGATATTAGCAATGCACTCTTTTTATTCATTAGCTTAAACAAAGCAATTAAAGATAGATAGATAGATATAGTGATGGTTTTCAGTTGAAAGAGAAATGGTTTGGAACCACCTGGTCCTTTGACTTCAGGAGACTGCCCCTGCTTGCCAATTTTATGAGGTTGGAAGAGACGAGAAGGAGAAGATGTTCTGGGAAACACTTTGGAAACTGCAAAGCACCAGACAAACACCAACATCTTATCTTTTCCCTCAGGGCGGTTCTTACTCAGGGACCCATCGGAAGATGCAGCAGGAGAGGCCCAAGAGCCTCGCTGGCCCTCGTCCTCCAGAGAGAAGCAGACCAACCATACAGGCTGCTCCCCACTCCTGCCGCCCTGACTTCGAGCAAGCTCCACAGTCTCACCCTGCTTTGCCAGGAATTGCCCTTGTTAGGGAGAATTTAGCAGTTTTCGAAATCCCCAAGTGCCTACTCTCTCATTTGGTGACACAACAGATGGGCAAGACTGGAAGGGCAGGGAGGAGCATCTCCCAGTACAAAGGGAGAAACTGGGGCTCAGAGGGACTGAGATCCTAAGTGCATCATCCTCGCGATCCGGTGTCACAGGGAGGGTCAAGGTTGTTGGCTCATCGGAGAGGCCCAGCATCCCCCAGCCCAAGTGCTGATGTCATTACCCACCCCTGGGGTTCTTAGCCTCTTTGCTCTCCTAACTGTGCCAGTCTGGCTGTACTTAAACCAGGCCCCCAGTGGGCCAGAAGCTCCCCATACCAGGCCCCTAACTGCCCACTGAGGGAATCTTGGCCTCCCATCACACAGGCACAGGAGCCAATGAACCATGGTGCGCACGCACTCAGTGCCGCGGGGTCCGGCAGTGCCGTGAACGGGGGATGGGCAGGGCAGAAGGAACCCCTGTAGCCAGAATGTGCACCAAGACACGTGGGGGTACGTCTTTCCACAAAGAAGAGACCCAAAATATTTTTTGAAGCTTGTGCCTCTCTTGATTTCCCAGTTTTGATAGAAACATGGATACAGAGAAATATTTCCCTATCTTAAGGGGAAAAACCAATGCAAGTATGATGATCTATGAGCCCGGACCCTCTGCTCCTTAACTGGGGACATGAAGGGGAGCCGTGGGGCAAAACGGACTGAAGTGGGGGCTGCTTCTCACCTCCGCATCACCATCCCCACAGTGGACAGTGTGTCCAGTTTCACAAGATGTTCTGAGTTTCAAGGGAACCTGGAAATGTGCACCTTTATATGCCACCTGCCTGTTACACAGAGCACAAATCTCATTGTCCTCTAACAGTCCATGAAGACCAGCTATGCAAAATGCATTGGGGGCCAATTTTTTAAAAAATATGAAACACTTTATGTATTTGCATGTCATCCTTATGCAGGAGCCATACTAATCTTCTCTGTATCGTTTCAATTTTAGCATATGTGCTGCCGAAACAAGCACCTTGGTATCCAAATCTGACTTGCAAGTTTGGATGTCTTGCTCAGGTTTTATATTTTACCCTGACTGTCAATGTCTCTGCCTCAGAAGATCACACCTGGTTCTCAGACGAGAAGTTGATTTGCCTTCTGCAAGCAAGTCCTAAAGACCTGAGAGGGAGCACGGAGAGGTTCCCAAGTGTCGTCTTCCCCGAGAGCACTCAGGGGACACCCCACTCTCTCCTACTCTGAGGATCAGCCACACAAGCATATACTGAGCCTGATTGGTTTTATTCTTAGGAAATAAAAATGGATGAATTGACCACACTCTTCTCTATTTTTGGTTTCATGATAAGAAGGAAAATCAATTCCTCATTCCAAAAGACTAAAGAATGATTTAGTAGATTTTGTTCAAAAGCCTTGCCCTGTTGAGTTGAGGATGTGGCTTTCTTGACACACATCAATACTAGTTAGCAAAAACTGTAGACATGACCCCTGAGAATCCCAAGTTCAAGGGCTTATATCTTAATATAAACAGGCTGTGAACTTTTGACTAAAACAGGTAAAGTAATGACAAACAAACCATGATGAAATGAAAACTAATCAGAGGAGAATAATTGGCTGAATTTTTTCGAGAAGCCCCGCTAATCCTGGAGGATATGATCTCACCTTCCGGCCATGCAGCTGCTGTCCTCGCAGGGCAGCTGTGGATGCGCTGACATCCTGGGTTGCGTGTGTGCCTTTGCTCCCAGCCTCAGGAGCGTGGTGGGAGCGCTTGGCCAGCATCTTCCTCCCTCACAGCCACCTTCTCCTTTTCTCTCCTGACCAACGAGCCCCATGCTTCAAGCTCTCCTTGGTATGCTCGTGCACACCTGGACTTTTCCTCCTTGTTCAAAGTCATCACAGAATTAAAAAAAAAAAAGAAAACAAAAACATTTGAAGAAATTAGAACAACTGGCAAAAATGAAGTTGAACAAATTCACTGCCTCCTTCCTTCTGTATGTTCCCCACACAGCAGCCAGTGATCCAGTTAAAATTCAAAGATTCTACCATACCTCTGCTCAGGGCCTGCAGCAGTTCCCTAATTCTCTGATGAAAGCTATGGTCCTTCAAATGACTTCCAAGTGTCTCTATGATTTGTTCCCTACCTTCACATGACTCACATCTGTGGTCTCACCTCCTTCTGCTCTCTCCCTCCCCCATGCGTTCAGTCAGCTACACTGACTCCTCAAGCACACCAGGCCCACCCCACCACAGGGCCTTTGCACTTGCTGCTCCTTCTGCCTGGAATCTCTTCCTCAGATAGCCACATGCTTCAGCTACATGCCTCACTCCCTCACTTCCTTCAGATCTTTATTCAAGGGCCACCTCATTGTGGTTTTGATTTGCATTTCCCTGATGATTAGTAATGTTGAGCCCCTTTTCAGGTACTTCTAGGCCATTTGTGTGTATACTTCAGAAAAACATCCGTTCAGGTCCTTTGCCCATTTTTCATAGGATTATTTGGTTTTTTTGCTGTTGAGTTTTCATAGAAACAGAGAAGAGAATGGCAGTTGCCAGGGTCTGAAGGCAGGGGGGGAATAGAGAGATGCAGATCAAAGAATACAAACTTTTAGTTATAAAAGGAATAAATTCTAAAGATCTAATGTACAACATGGTGACTATAGTTTCTTTTTTTTTTAAATTTTATTATGTTATGTTAGTCACCATACATTACATCATTAGTTTCTGATGTCGTGTTCCATGATTCCTTGTTTGCGTATATGTGCCCTCCTTAATATCCATCACCGGGCTAACCCATCACCCCACCCCCCTCCCCTCTAGAACCCTCAGTTTGTTTCTCAGAGTCCTTAGTCTCTCATGGTTCGTCTCCCCCTCTGATTTCTCCCCCTTCATTTTACCCTTCCTACTATCTTCTTCTTAGTTTCTAATATGGTTTGTAAACTTGAAAGCTGCTGAAAGTAGATCTTAAGAGTTCTCACCAAAAAAAAAGAAGAAGAAGAAGAAGGAGTTGACTATGTAAGACATTGGCTGTGCTACTTATCTGGATCTCAGCAATCATTCCACAATGTATATGTATATTATATCATCACAGTGTACACTTTCAATATATACAAGTATATCTGTCAATTATGCCTCAAAAGTTGGAGAAACAAATGTCACCTCCTGGAGGCTGTCCTGGCCATGATATCTAACACTTGGATTCAGTGTCCCCCTCTCTAGCACCCCTCCCTGCTCTCCCCTCTTGCTTTGTTCACCCATATCACCCAACACTCACTATCTGAGGTGTGGCCTGCTCTACATATGACCTTGTCTGTTAACTGCTTCCCTCCCAGATTGTCACCTCCCCTAACAGCAAGGATTTTGTTCTCTTTACTTGAGGCATGGTTGACTCCCAAGAAATGTTGAAAATCTTATTCCTTTTTTCAAAAAAAAAAAAAACCACAGAGTAAAAATAGTATCTAGTCCCTGGCACGAGGACACGAATGGAACTGAGCCACGGAGAAAGCTCTGCTCGCCTGCTCTGTGCTGTGTGGGGACCTGGGCAGGTCCCTTGTCATCTCTGAGCCTTGGTCACCTCTGTAAAAGGGGCACAATTACACCTGCCTATCTTAACTCACAGGATGTTTGTAAGATACCAGTGAGAGAACAGTGACAGAAGTCCTGCAAACACTGCCCAGTGTCCCTGGGGCACAGGCAAAATTACCCCACCAAGGACCACTGCTCTGTAAGGATCTATTAGTTATAAAAACAATAATATTCACCGCTTAAATTCTTTAACTGGTGTGCTTTTCCACCAAAATTAAAAACTTGCTTTGCCTTGGTAGATTAAATTTTGTTCTTGTGAGAATGAACTAGAATCTTGCCCTGCCCCAGACAGCCCTCCGACTGCTCCTGCCCTGCTTGTCATGGGAGATGTCCTTTCCTCCAGCTGGAGGGCAGTAAAATGTTTTCAGAGTTTACATCTCAATTTAGAGCCTCGAATGAGATCCCCAACGTACTGGGGAGTCCGTGCAAAGCTCCGAAGAAGGATCTGGTAGTAAGTCGTTGGGCGGGGAAACACTTCCCTTCTTTACCAGCCACCATAACCATGCCCTCTGGGAAAAGCTCCAGGTGGGTGGGGGATGCACTAACAAACAGGCTAGGGGCTGCTGGAATGTATTTAATGAAATCCAAGTGGCCCCTTTGGGAGGCCTGGCTTTGGGGGGGCCTTTATGGGGGGGCTGTTCTTCTAAAGGGTAGCGACCATCCCAAATTTAACATGATGCACTCCAATGTGCAAAGAAAAATGTTGCTTTTTTGTTTAAATTATCCTATAGCTGTTTTCATCTTCAACCTGAATCCCTGCTCACAGTAAGTGGAGATAGGAAGGAAGCAAAGACGACTGCGCTTTCCAGTACACAGCATCTCAGTGCTTTGGGGGTTTAAATGGTCGCTTTTAATAGTCAGTTCCAAGTGCAGCTGTCCACTCCGGTAGTCACTCCCTCCCTCTTTCTCCAAATGGTGATCCAGGTGTGAGTGAGAGACCTGGGACTAGGGAAGCCGCAGCCCATGGAGGGAGGGTCAACGAGCTGCCTGCTCGTCTGGTGGCCACCCCAGGATTCCGGTGTGGGGTCTGTGGTGAGTAGGCTGAGGACCCTGGCTGCTCTCACAGCAGGGAGGGCACCATCTGCTGCTACAGCCTGGGCCTCTGGCCTTTGTCATCCGCAGTACCTCTCTCCTCCCAATACTAGGCTGCTGCTAGTCCCCATGAATTTCACACGCTCTTATGTGGCAAGCAGGAGCGCCTGGACCCCATGCGTGCCTGGCCTAGATTGCAGGGAGTCAGGAAGACGGCTGGGGCCTGACCTTCTAAATAGCTGCCACTCATCCCCAGCCTGAATTGTATCTGCTATCAAGCCAAGGTGGGGCTTCTCTCAAGAGCCTCCAACCTCGTTCATTCATTTATTCATTTAACAAACATCTATCCAGGGATCACTTCTATGCCACACACTGCTGTGGGTGCTGGCGATGGAGCAGCAAACAAAACAAAGTCCCCAGTCCAGAAGGAAGAAAAAAGCAGTGAGCAAGCAAATGAAATACACAGTGTGTCAGAGGGTGATACATACTGTTGAGAGATATATATCCGGGAGGGTTGACCAGGACCACTGGGGGAAGAGGGAGCTATCTTAAATGCAGTGATCAGGGAAGCCCTCTCTGATAAGGTGGTATTTGAAAAGATTTGAACAGAGATCTAGAATCCGTGAGGGGTGAGTCATGAGACTATCTGCTGGAAGAAACTTTCAGGCAAAGAGAACAGCAAGTGCAAAGGTCCTGAGGCAAGAGCATGCTTGGTGGGTTTGCAAAACAACACAGAGTCTGGGATGGCCAGTTAGAGAAGGCTTTAGAAACACCCAGGTAGATACGGGAGTGCCTCACAACATCAAACAGCTAGCTCCCCATTGCAATACGCTCCTAAGTGGTCTCTCTGTCCTGACTATTCTCTGAATCAAGAGCCAGGCTTGCAGATGGTGGGCTGTGGAGTCTCAGGTCTGGTTTCTTGGTTCTTCCTCTATCTTGTTCCTCCCTACCAACAACTTCTGGCCCAGGAGAGGTGGGTCTCTTTCAGTCACGTTGGAGAACTCCCTCCTTGTATATCCTGAATTCTCCCTTTTTACGATGACTTACAATAAAACTCCATGATCAGAGTCATGGGAAGTCTCACTCTTTATGTCTAAAATGGGAAGCTTGGGACTTTCGAAATCCCTACTTTCTTTTTCCAAAAAGCCTGGCTTTGTCTCTGCTGGTCCACAGGGTGCCTGTGTGAGAATTAGAAAATGTGGCCAGCTCTCAGAGGACACAGCCAGGCACCACGAGATGCAGCTTGCTGAGCCAAGCCCAGGCTGCATTTTCACCCCTTCCTCATACCCCTCAATTCGCAATCCTCTAGCCTGCACCTGGGTGTCAAGCCTATTAGTCCCTAAAGACTTGACAAAGTCATCTTTGAGACTCAACATTGATCAATGACAAATGTGTCCTAGAAATATCAATTCTAAATTTCCCTGGGAGGGGTGCTTGGATGGCTCAGTCAGTTGAGCGTCTGACTTGATTTCGGCTCAGGTCGTGATCTCAGGGTCGTGAGATCCAGCCCCACATCGGGCTCCATGTTCAGCCGGGAGTCTGCTTGAGATCCTCTCCCTCTACCCCTCCTCCTACTCTCATACACTCTTGCGTGCTCTCTCTCTCTCCCTCAAAATAAATAAATAAAAATCTTTAAAATAAATAAATAAATAAATTTCCTTGGGATAACATGTTTCATGGTGCATTCTTGGAGGTAGAAAATGGCCAGAGAATGAGATTTGTCAGGGGGAATGAAAACACTATTCCTATTACCACCATTTCCAAAAGAGCCTGCAGGATCCATTTGATACTGAGAATAACTCTCTTCCCTTCTCTCTCCCCTCATGACCAGGCCTAATGTGTACATTTGTAGGCTGGTTCCGGAAGTTAGCATTCAATGGAGTAATAATGGATGTGGATGGGGAATAAGGTGTGTGGGGGGACCAAGTGAAGCCACGCTTGGGCAAAGAGGGGGCTTCTGAGGAGAGGAACAAGACTTAACGGGTTGATATACAATGAAGGCAGTGGGCATCGAGAGCCCAGGGTTTGAGATTTTCCTTTGCTTACAAAGTAACATGTTAGCCTGCCATAGTTTCAAGGATGAGGGCAAAAGACATGACACTCCTGAGTCAGAAACAAAGGACCTCATAACTCAGCACATAGCAAGCAGGATGGACATCAGCCTAGTTCCATCAAATCCCCTTGCCCCCCGAATCCCACAGTGATGATGCAGAGAGGTCCATGTGGATACTGCACATGGAGTGAGCTTCCATCGCAGCTGAGAAACCATGTGCTCAGGAGATCGGAATCATTTATAATATGTAGTTAGCACCTGTATCTGGCCTCGGCCTCAGAAGGAGGCATTATCTTTGCTACACTGGACAGTTAAGCAAGCTTGCCCTTTGCTTTGGAGGGAACACTACCTCTGTCTTCCCAGACTGTTCTCTACATAAACACTCTTGGAGAGATTCTGGGACAAATGCAGCCAGTGTGTCTGCTCACAAGAAATGGGAAAGACACATGCACAATTGTCTCCTGGCATGACAGGTTAGAGCTCAGTCTGTGGTGCTGGTGGAGGGTCAAGAATTGGCTACTGTCATCCCAGAGCTTCTGTTCTTGGTTAGAAAGCCTGAAAAATATAAAGCTGAAGACCATGCTCGTGTCACTTGAAGATAATCTCGGCTTTTTCGTCTCTGGTACTGCCTCAGAAGTAAACACAAATGGGACCAAACACAAAACATAGGCAAGACTGAGGAGTTGGGCAACTTGAGTATTCCTTCCCACCAGGCACGTTTTCTGTCGGAAGTCATCGGCCCCCGGCTGGCTGGGCCAGCAAACCCCTCAATCCATCACTGACAGGCAGCTCTGGCTGCAGCCAGCATGTCCAGCCTCTGGAGCCACATTTCCATGCAGAGACCAGCAATTAAGTGTTTAGATTCAAATCAATGTGTGTAACAGCCTTGGGGACATTTTCAGTACTCCAGAGACCGAGTAAGCTACTATCAATACAATCAGATGAAGTAAAATTGCACAGAGCAAAGTTTTATAAAGTCTCCTGCATATGGAATTATTTGGACAAGAAATCTAGTTAGTTTTTCTTACAGCTTCTCTGCTTGTGTAAGAGTATTAATTACTCATTAATCCACTTAATTTGATTAAATGCCTTAATTTTTTCAAAGAAAATTGTTGAACACGTCCTATGAGTTGGTCTTGACTGTGAGGATACACAGATAATCAGGAAAGTGGCCATCTATTTCCTCAAGAAGCCCAGAGTCCTCTCAGTGACATGGTCCTTTGACAGAAAGTGCGAGAAGTGCAGGCAAAGCCAGTGCCTGACTCATAGCCATGGGGCACTGACCTCTCTTCATCC
>NC_058408.1:116277579-116338072 GCF_002201575.2 Neomonachus schauinslandi
AAAAAAAAGGAAAAAGGAAATGTATACCCATCAGGATGGCTATATTCAAAAAAAAAAAGGAAGGAAAGACATGTTGGTGAGGATGTGGAGAAATTGGAGCCTTTGTGCATTGTGGCGGGAATGTAAAATGGCGCAGCTGCTGTTGAAGACAGTATGGCAGTTTCTCAAAAGATAAACATCATTTTTTATGAGCCAGCAATTCCACTTCTGGGTGGTATACCCAAAGAAGTGAAAGCAAGGACTTGAACAGACAGTTGTACACCAATGTTCAAAGCAGCACCATTCACAATAACCGAAACATGGCCAAAAGACAGTATATATGTTTATGTATGTATATATGTATGCACACACATATGTACAACAGAATATTATGCAGCCTCCAAAAGGAAGGAACTTGCGACCCATGTTACAACATGGATGAAACTTCAGGAATAAGCCAGACACAAAAAGACAAATATTGTAGGATTGCACATACATGAGGTAACTAAAGCAGCCAAACTGATAGCCACAGAAAGTAACAGGGTGGTTGCCTGGGGCTAGAGAGAGAGGAATAGTGTTATTGTCTATTGGGTACAGAGTTGCAGTTTGAAAAAGCTCTGGAGCTGGATGGTGGTTGATGGTTGCACAATGCAAATGTACTTCAGGCCACTGAAATGTACACTTGTACATTTAACCATTTAACGTGAGTAAATGGTAAATTGCATGCTACGTATATTTTACCACAATAAAAAGAAAAAGGAAAGGTAGAATATTCGGTGAGCTATCAGTTGAGAAATTGATGGCAGTTTTCACTTTTTAGCCAGATGTTTTGGCGTCACATAGACACAGCCAAAATGAAATGATGAAAGATTTGGGAATTGAAGCCAGGACTCTGGAGTCTCAAGTGACTGTGATAATTACTGCATTTCATTTCCTGCATATAAGGTGGATTGAGTTCAAGACCAAAAGTAATATTCCAATGGGCTGTGATTAATTGCCCCTCCTGTGTTTAAATGGACCTCCTCATGGCTTTTGCTATTGTTCTGCACAAATAATTAGGGCAGTTTCCACTGCCGAGTTCATGCTTGTGCGTGTTCTCGTAGAGAATAACAAGAAAAAAGAGGCAATTTCTGTTCAGTGTTTAATGAGGTTTCAGACTTGGAATATGTTAATCCACAGTTAGGTCGCAGACACAGAGGTCTGGCCAGGAAAGGGAAGCACCAGCCTGTGGCTCCCTTATAGCATCTCACTTAATTGTTTTGGTATGCTATAGAAGTGCAGGCATAGCCAGTGCCTGACTCATAGCCATGGGGCACTGACCTCTCTTCATCCTATTAGATCAGCATGAGAACAACCCCTTTCATCCCCACTCCTTGCCACTTACTGTCTCCTTCTTCTCAGTTCCTTATTTGCTGTGTCCTGCAAATGCCCACTGGGGCTGCAGAAAACATTTAGGACAACCTGGTCAAAAAGTGAAAATCCAGGCTTACTTGGCATACTCAGAGCACTAAACCAAGGTTGGGCAAGATGGTCAGACATCTCCTCTATTTATGATAGGTGAAGGAATTGAGAGAATGAATGAATGAATGAGTGACTGAATAAGAGTAAGCACAGACGACCTATTCTTTATTTATAAATGAATTTCAAAGAGGTTCAGTAACTCTCCGAGTCACACAGATAGTAAATGGAAGAGTGGAAAGTTGTACTTTGCTCAGATACCCATCCTTCCATGCTTTTGGGAACTCTGCATATCCATAGGCCAGAGAAACCTTGACTTTCCCTGAGTAATCTGTTATTCATTCGGTTATCTATTCCCTCAGCCAACAAACGATCGTTCTTCACTTCCTATATTCCAGTGATAGGTTCTGAGGATAGAGGCATAAGATACGCTGTTGCTCTCTCCAGGGAAGTTCACTGTTAGTGACCAGGAGGCTCGGCGGCGATCGCAGAGGGATTGCCCGGGTTGGAGACAGCACGGAGGAGATAGCATAGCCCAGGCCACTTTGCAGCTGAGCCAAGGATAAGAAGGACTCAACGGACAGAAAAATGAGAAGCAGGCATTTCAATCACAAGGGATGAACACCAAATTCCCAGCAGGACACTTGGAGCATATGTTAGAAACGAGGGTGGGGGGTAAGCGGTTTGGGTTTTATGTTGAGGTCGACAATGAACAGGGAGCCACTAACATTCTTCCGTGAGAAAATGACAAAAGCAACAAATCTACAATTCAGAAAGATCACTCTGATAATTACATGGAAGATAGAGAGAGAGTGGCAGGCCAACACAGGCAAGGAGATAATACTAATGTCCTAAGACTGTCGTAACAAATTACTACAAATGGGGGCGGGGGAGCAGGGAGCTTGAAACAACAGAAATTTATTCTCTCATGGTTATGGAGCCTAGAAGTCCAACATCAAGGTGCTGGTAGCTCCAAACTCCCTGTGACGGCTCTGGGGAAATGTCTGTGCCCTGCCTTTCCCTCAGCTTCTGGTGTTGCTAGCAGTGACAATCGCTGGTGTTCCTGGCTTGCGGGCACCTCACCCAAGGCACTCTCCTGTGTGCCGTGTCTCCTCTTCCTGCAAGGACAGCGGCCATATTGCTTCAGGGTCCGCCCTGCTCCCACATGACCACACCTTAACCTGATTATATCTGCAAAGACTGTTTCCAAATGAGGTCACATTCACAGGTATCAGGCATTAGGACTTGAGTGTGTGGACATATATCTCTATATACATCTATATATATATATATACATTTCAACCCCAGGGACACAATTCAACCCACACCAGAGACCAGTTAGAGGACACATGCAATTGCTCAGCTGAGAACTGATGAGGTAACTGAGCAGCAACAGAGACCCAGAAGAAAGGAGTTGATCAGGAAGGAGAGCTGGTCAAGCCTGAGGGCGGTGTTGGCTTAGGGCCGCTGGGAGGTAAAGGAAGGGGATTCCTGGGAATGGAAGACAAGAAGGGGGAGGGGTGGTGGGGCAAATGGCTTGGCATGCCCATCTTTCAAATGTGAAGAAAGAGCTTTGGCAGTGAAGCTGTTGGTTCTCCACTTTTTAAAGCAACAGAACTCTCTATTGCCTGTGAGATAAAATGCCAACATTTGATTTGGGCAACATTTGAATGGTCCAAGTCTGGCTCACACCTCTGTCTCCATCACTCACAGCCCTGCCTTTCCCCCAGTGTGTACACATGTATGTGTATATGTATGTACACACACACACACACACACACACACCAGGCGGTCATTCTCTCCTTTTGTTCACCTCGCTCCTAAAGCACAATGCCAGGGACTATGCTCCTTGAGGATAGGCGGTGTCTTGTGCCTGGCTGTGTCTGCCCGGTGTGCAGGGAGGGAAAGCGTGGTGTCGCCCCTGCCCTGGGTGCACCCCTCCCTGTTGAACTCCATTCCTCTGCCCATCTATCATCCTTGGAGACAGAATTCATCCTGCCTGCCCCTCACCTTCCATAGTGTGTTGAGTCTAACCTGCACCTATGGGTGTCATGCTCGTTCATTGTCATTGTGTGTGTCTGATCCACCCCTCAGAGTAAGCACAGATGGCATCGTCAATGTTTTACTCATCTTTGTATCTCCAAGTCCTCACAGGACCGATCCAGAGTAGAAGCTCAAGAAATATTCACTGTAAAGAGCTCTTCAAGGAAAGTTGCTGGAGTGTACTACAGAGATCAGGGGCACGGGCTTTGAGGTCAGGCCGACCTGCATTGGAATCCTGGCTCTGATACTCAGCAGCTCTGTTAACTTAGGGGCATTTTTAAAACTTCCTAAGCTTCATTTCCTTCCTTGAGAATGAGGATCCTGACATTGGGGCTGCCATGACAAGTCAGTGAGATCACATGTGTAAAGCATGTGGAACACTACCTGACACCCAGGCTCAGAACAAGGCTGGTTATCATGGTTAGTGTTCTGAGGCCATCTGGCCTTGCCAATATCCTGCCACAATAGACTGATGGGATTTGTGCGTCCTTGCAGTTCTAGCCCCCTTCCACCATTTTCTTGCCCCAAGGGACCCATAAAATTATGATGTAATTGAGAGGCACAGTCATGGTTCTTCCTCAGTCCTTATGGTTTGGGTGTTGAGCAATCACAAGACATTGGAATGTCATCAAGAATAGCTGTTTGAGGAGGAAAGTTCCAAGAAGAGCATAGAACCAGAAATGTGCCAAGAGAACATGTGTGGAGTTGAATGATGTCTTTAGAATTTGCAGAGAAGATGGGAGCTCAAAGCAGCGGAAAGAGCCTGAGCTGGCATCTCCCCATCCAGTCCTGGCTCCATCTCTTATGGGCTCTCCCACCTTCACTGTTTCAGCCTTGTCATGGGCTGTTGTGAAAATCGGAAATAATGTATATAAACTGACCAACCCAGTGAGCAACAGTAACTATTCAATAAAAGGTGCCTCCCTTTTCTGTCCTTAAGATGATGGTTGCGGTGGAGAGAGGAATCAGAGGTCCTCAGTAGGGAGTACTCGTGGTAAATCAACCCCAGGGGGAACCTCAGCATCCCTCTCCCTGATGCCGAGGGGTGAGCTCTACAGTCCAAGAGAATGTGGTGGACTGTTTGGAAAGCAGGGTGCTCCGAGAGACCAAAGGTGACTGTCCTGGACCCCAACAGAACCCCACTCCTTTTTCTTGCCTGATTTGTTAGGCAGGTATTCAGGATCCATCTAGGTAACAGGCAAGCCCCATAGGGGTAGTAGCCTTGGAAATAAAGGACAGAGAGGGAGGCTGGAAACAAGTTCAAAAAGGACCCAGGAGGCCACCCAGTGGGTGAGATGGGGGGGGCATGAAGGTTTGAGGCAAAGGAGGGTTTGGGGAAGGAAGAGAGAGCAAGTCACCCCAAGCAACTGTGTGATGACTCTGAAGCTTTTTATTTGGACCTCTTTGGAAATGTCCACAGGAGGCTGGCAAAGCATGAGAAACTTCTGAGTGTCTTCAAGAATTGAGAGGGCCTTATTTTAATTCCAATGGGAATTGTTATCAGCCTAGGGATGCCTTTAAGCCTCAGTGTTGTGAACCAGAGGCCGGGGGACTTGCCTCTAGTCCTGTCCTGGCATTTTGTAGTTGAGTGACCTCGGTCAGACCCTCCACCTTGGTGAGCCCAGCTCCCTTCTCTGCGAAGAGCCAGTTGGAAAATCTGATCTCTTGGCTTCCTTGTGATGCTTTGTAACATTTAATTTCAGATTCCCAACCTCTCTTTCTAATTCTTTTCAGTTGGAAACTATAACTTAGAAAATAACATTTTTGCCTTCACTCTCTGTATCATTTCCTGGACACCAGAATCTCTATCAAAAAATTGCAGCCTATTTTAAGCCTATTTTAAAAACCCTCTACTGGGAGGGGACTCAGGAACATCTGTCAATTTAACAAACTCTGTAGGTGACTTTTTATGATCACACAATATTAGCCTACAGTGTCTGAAAATATAACCTCATAAAGCAGCTGCTGAAAATTTAACATGATTCAATCCTTAAAAGGCACATCATTAAGCTGTAAGAAATGCCAAAGTCTGGCAAAGTGAAGTCAAAACTTGAGAGAAGTATGATGACAAACACCAGCCTTCACCAGTGGGGGCTGAGGATATCTGTGATCCACTGAGGTGGTGCAATGTGTCTGGGCCACAAGGTTCCAGGAGGATACTGCTTGTCAAAATAGCCTTAGGACGTGGACAAGTCATGTACCTGATGTGCTGATCCATGCTATAGGCCACATGGCCTTTGGTTTAAGCTCAGCATACAAGGTATGTATTTTGAGTTGCTTTAGAAAAACAGGAAAAATTTGTGCAGCCCCTTGCATCTCATAGCCCTTGTGGGAAGGCAGACAGTGGTGGGATCTGGGTGTCCTCTGTGGCCATGGCTACAGCCAGAGTCTGACCATAGATCAGACCCTCAACCATGGCTGCCCAAGAATAAGCTCTGCTATGGCTGGTTTCCAGAAGGCCACAGGCTAAACAGAGAACAGAAGCTCAGACGTTGGTGGCCCCCTTTGAGGAAGTGGGTGGTCTGTTGAAAAGGCATGCTTGCTTGAGCTTCTTTAGTTAAGAAATTTTCCATTGAAAGAAAAGGCAATTGAATATTATTAACATTTTAAAGAGCAGTGGCATTAAGTAGAGTACAGTTAGTCTTTAGTCTTACAGTCCACATTCATTTCCAAAGTTGGTAAGGTCAGCACTTCTTTTCCCTATCCTGCTCAGTAAATTTATCTAATATATTTGTAATATAGTTACATTAGTTACATTTTTCTTTGCCATAACATACAGTCCATCCTGATAGCCACTGCCCTCCTAGTTGAGTTCTTAAAATTTGCATACATTAAAGTCCGCTTTTTATTCTGTAAAGTTCTATGGGTTTTGATAAATGCATGGTGCTGTATACCCATCAATCATTATGGTATCCAAAAGAGTAGTGTCACTACCCTAAAAATTCCCCTATGTTTCACCTGTTCATCCTTCCACCTCCCCAAACTCTGGCACCTACTGATCTGTTTAGCCACTCTATCATTTTTCCTGTCCCAGAATGTCCTAAAAATGGAGTAAAACATTTCAGACAACAATAGAGAGAAATTGCAGCCAAACATGGATTGCACCCAGAGCCTTACCCGTGCCTGATTTAGATGAGAAGGTTTGGGAGCTATGATTTGATGAGACTTAAATGAATTTTTGTACTTGAAGGCTGTAATGGATCAAGACTGTGGGGACCTCGGTGGCATGGAGTGCAAGTATTTTGCATGTGGGATGGAAATGCTTTGGAGCAAGAAGGTAGGCAAACTCATATCTCTCCAAGATTCTGGAATCTTAAATATGTTACCTGACATGGAATTTGGGACTTTGTAGGTGTGGTTAGGTTAAGGACCTTGCAATGAAGAAATTATTATGGATTATCGGGCTATCAGAGTGGTCCCACTGTAATCACAATGGTTCTTATAAGTGAAAGAAGGAAGCAGGAGAGTCAGATCAGAATGACGTGGTAGAGTAACCATTGTTGGCTTTGAAGAGAGAAGAGGACCAGGAGCCAAGGAATTTGGGCAGCCTATAAAGCTGGAAATGGAAAAAATAAAATTCCCCCCTAAAGTCTCGAGAAAGGAATGAAGCCCTGCCAACACCTTGATTTTATCCCAGTAAGTCTCCTTTTGGATTTCTAACATCCAGAACTGTAAGATAATAAATTTGTGTGTGTTAAGCCACTAAGATTGTGGTAATTTGCTACAGCAGCAATAAAAAGTTATACAAGATCTATGATTCATTTGAGTTCATTCTTATGCAAGGCATAAGGTGCGTGTCTAGGTTCATTCTTTACACACAAACATTTGATTGTTCTAGCATCACTTGTTGAAAAAGACTACCTCTTTTCCGCTGAAATTACCTTTATCCAAGATCAGTTGACTATATTTGTTGGATCTGTTTCTGAGCTCTTTATTGTGTTCCTCTGTGTGTGTATTATTTTGCCAATACTCAGTTTTCCTGGTTGCTGTAGCTTTATAGTAAGGCTTGAAATGAGGTAGCAAGTTTGTTCTTCTTTAATATTGTAATGGCTAGGGGCACCTGGGTTGCTCAGTAGGTTAAGCGTCCAACTCTTGGTTTCAGCTCAGGTCATGATTTCATAGGCGGTAGGATCTAGCCCCCTGCTGGGCTCCACACTCAGCATGGAGCCTGCTTAAAGATCCTCTCCCTCTGCCCCTCCACCCACTTGTGCATGCTCTCTCTGTAAAATACATAAATCTTTTAAAAATATATATTGTATTGGCTATCCTGAATCCTTTGTCTTTCTATATAAATTTTAGCATTAGTTTGTTGATATCTACAAAATAGATTGCTGGAATTTGTGTTCAGATTATGTTGAATCTAAAGATCAAGCAAGGAAGAATTGACATCTTAATAATATTGAGTCTCCCAATTCATGAACGTGGACTATTCCTCATTTATTTAGATCTCCTTTTATTTCCTTCATAAAAGTTTTGTAGTTTTCCACATATAGATTCTGTAAATATTTGCTAAATTTCTAACTAAATACTTCATTTTATGTTATTGTAAAGAGTATTTTTATTTTATTTCAATTTCCAATTGTTTATTGCTGGTATATAGGAAAGAAATTGACTTTTGTATATTGGCGTTATATTCTGCTTCCCTCTCATACTTACTTATTCATTCCAAGGCCCTTTTCCATTTTGCTTTTAGAGATTCTTTGGTGATTTCTATCTAGACAATTTCACCATGTATGAATAAAGACAGTTCTATTACTATTTTTCAAATCTGTGTACAATATACTTATTTTCCTTGTCTTACTGCACTAGCTGGAATTTCTAATATGATATTGAATAGGAATATTGAGATATTTTGCCTTGTTTCCAATCTTAGGGGGAAAATATCAGGTTCCCAATATTAAGTATGGTATTAGATGTAGGTTTTTCATATATACCCTCTAAGTTCCTTCTATTTCTAGTTTTCTGAGAGTATTTTTTTTTATCATAAATTGGTATTGAATTTTGTCACATGCTTTTCTGCATCAGCTGATATGCTTACATGTTTTTCTTATTCAATCTGTTAATAGGATGAATTCCATTGGTTGATGAATATTAAACAACCCTTTCATTGCTGAATGGAATACCACTTAGTTATGTTTCATTTTTCATCTTATAGATTGCTTAATCAATTTTCTAATATATTTTTAAGAATTTTTATAGCTATGCTGTTTAGAAATATTTGTCTGTAATTTACTTGTAATACTTTTCTCTGGTTTTGGTATTAGGGTAATACTAGCCTCAAAAATTGGTTAAGAAGTATTCCCTCTGCTTCTAATTTCTAAAAGAAATTGTGGGAAATTGATTATTATTTCTTTCTTAAATGTTTAGTAGAATTCACCAGTGAAACCATGTGGGCCTGGTACTTTATTTCTTTCTTTTTTCTTTCTGGAAGGTTTTAATTATCAACTCAATTTATTTAATAAATTTTATACTCAGGTTATCTATTTCTCTTTGAGTGAGTTTTGGTAGTTTGTGCCTCTCAGGTAATCATTCATTTCATCAAAGTTATCAAAGTTGGAGACAAGTGTTATTTATGGTATTCTTATTATTTATTTAATGTCCGTGGGATCAGTAGTGATGACTTCTCTTTAATTTCTGATATTGGTGATTTGCACCTTCTCTATTTATTTCTTAGTTAGCTTGGCTAGAGGCTTATCAATTTTCTTGGTATTTTCAGTGACCCAGATTTGACTTTGTTGATTTTATCCTTTTTCCTTTTTTCAATTTCATTGATAGTTATTCTAATTTGTAATATTCTGTTTTTTCCTCTTGCTGTAGCCATAATTTGCTCTTTTTCTCCAGTTTACCAAAGTTGTAGCTTAGGTTACTGATTTTAGATCTTTCTTCTTTTCAGGTATATGCATTTTAATGCTACAAATTTTCCTCTAAGAACCACTTTACCTGCATTCTCAAAATTTTTATTTTAATTTTTATTTAGTTCAAAATATATTTTTAATTTTTAAGACTTCTTATTTCACTAATGAGTTGTTTAGAAGTGTGCTGTTTAATTTCCAGCACTTGGGAATTTTCAAGCTATCTTTGTTACTCATTTGCAGTTTAACACCACTGTCATACGAGAACATATTTTGTATGAGTTTTATTCCTTAAAATTTTTTAAGGTGTGTGTTATGGCTAGCATTTGTCTGTGTTAATGAATATTGCAAATAAGCTTGAAAAGAATATATATTCTGCTGTTGTTGGATAGAATATTCTAAACCTGACAATTAGATCAAGTTGATTCATAGTGCTATTCAGGTCATCTTATTTATTTTACCCTTCCTGATTTTCTGTCTACTTAATCTATCAAGTAATGACAGAATAGTATTAAGGTCTCAAACTGTAATAGTGAGTTTGCCTATTTCTCCTTTTAGTTTTATCCATTTTGCCTTATGTATTTTGATGCTCTCTTTTTAGCTGCATGAACATTTAGGATTTTTTTATGTCTTCTTGGAGAATTGACCCCTTTATCACTATTTTAATTCCCTCTTTATTCCTATAATCTTCCTTGTTTTGAATTTGGTTTTGTCTGAAATTGATACAGCTACTCCATCTTTCTTCTGGTTAATATTATGGTAGTATATTTTTTTCTCCATCTCTTTGCTTTCAGCTTGTCTGAATCTTTGTATTTTAAGTGGGTTTTCTGTAGACAACATTATTTCATTTTATTTCTTTTAATCCATTCTAATAATCTTTGTATTTTAATTAGTGTGTTTATATCACTCATATTTAAAGTGATTCTTTATAGTTGGGTTCTTACCTACTTAGTTTTTGACTTTTTTATTCCTTGCATTTGTGTTTTGTTTCTTTTTCCCCCTATATTTCTGCCGTCTCTGTTTTTAATTGTGTGTTTCATATGATTCTATTTAGAATCTTTTCTTAGCATATCATTAATACTATGTTTTAAAATTTCTTTTTATGACTGCCCCAGAGGTTACAATACTCATCTTTAAATAATCTAAATCCACATTCCTACAAAACCATACTACTTTGCATCTGGTGCAGGTAGCTTATAACAGGATATTTCCAATTCCTCTCTTGTGTCCCTCGAGGGCTAGCCTGTGCCAGGCACTATGCAAAGTGTGCTGCATATGCAATACTATTCAAATTCTCGCAGGAGGCAATCAATCATTACATCTCTTTCACAGAAGATGAAATTGAGGCTTACAGAAGTCTAATTCCTCCCTGGGTCATATAATTGATAAGGCCCAAGATTGCCAGAACTCCAGGGCTTTGAAGAAGTAGAGACAGCCCATACAGTGCTCAATACAGTGCCAAGCACGTAGCAAATATTCAGTAAATAAGACAACCCACGCCTCCAGGATGGTAAATGTCTCAGTGAGGGGCCTGGGACACATGGTTGCAAAAGGAAAAATACCGGCTGGCTGAGGTTTGGTAAGAAAAACGGGGACTATTTGTTGTTGTTGTTGTTTGTTTGTTTTTAATTTGTTAAACTCATATTCATAAATGTGCCTGTTCTATTTTCTGTGCCTCTGATGTCCACAGTAACCCATCATGTTAGCTCTGATTTACTGAGTATCAATTTTTTTTTTTAAAGATTTTATTTATTTTTTAGAGAGCGAGCGAGAGAGAAACAGCATGAGAGGGGAGAGGGTCAGAGGGAGAAGCAGGCTCCCCGCCGAGCCGGGAGCCCGATGCGGGACTCGATCCCAGGACCCTGGGATCATGACCTGAGCCGAAGGCAGACGCCCAACCATCCGAGCCACCCAGGCGCCCCTACTGAGTATCAATTTTTATCCAGTAGTGTGTTCAGTGAGTCCTCAGGCTTTCCCTATGACTTATACTCTATCCCCATGTGATCGAGGAGGAGACTGAGGCTCAGGGAGGTCTTGCCAAGGCCACAGACTTTTGGAAAAGATGAGACCTGCAGCCAACCTGCCTATGTCCAAAATCTGCCGCCATAGCCCTCCTCAGGCAGCAGGCGTGAAATACTTGCTATCATATCCCTTTTTTCAGGGGAGGAGCAGAGAGCCCCAGCTACAGCTTCCTGCCAGGCATGGAGCTTTCCAAGCTCCCTGCCTCTGGGCCACCTGGGTAGGGGTCCCAGGGCCTCAGCAACAACCTCATGGATCCAAGGAATAACCCGTATTTGGGCTTAGCGGTTCTCATTCTGAGGACTAATGATGTCCAGAGGTCTCAAGAATTCCTCTGCCAGAAACATCAGATGGAAGTAGGTGCAGTTGGCTCAAATAGCAGCCAGGGGACAATTTATCACAATTTATTAGACCACCCATGAGGCAGGAATCCAAGCCCTGCATTCAAGTTCCATCCAAGGGCTGCACCTAGCACCCTAAACCAGCCTGGGGGGGGCTGTCTAGTGATGCCTGAGAGTCATCCAGCAGTCTGCACTTGGGTGCAGGATGTGTGTGTTGGGGTGGAGGGGACCCCCAAGAGCCCACAGATTGGACTACAGGACAGTCTCAGATGCTAGGCATGAGCCCCGGAATGCCATCATGCACCCCTGCCTGCCTTCACACAGGGACAAGTACAGCAGCTGAGGGGCTGCGTGGAAGCCTGCAGCAACCCCCCCAGTTCTTCCTGCCCCCCTCTCATCACCGTATGTGTTTCTCCCAATACCACAATCTCGATACCTCATTTTCTCATTGATTGAGAAATAAATAATCTTATAAAATAACTAACTAATTAAATAAGGTACTCGAATATTCCAAGGCATCCAAAACCACACAGCTAATAAGCAACAGCTCCCTAGTATCTCTACTCTTTTTAGTTCATCAGGGGAAAAATTATTCATTTCCTAGTACATATTTTAGGGGCATCCATCCATTGTTTTTTGATTACGTGAAAACATTAAATTTTCTTCCCCACCCCAAATCTATAAATGCCTTGAGTGCCAAAGCTTTTCAAGTGGCTGCCACAGTGAGAGCCATTTAGTAGATGTTCTGTATGTACTTGATATTTAGTTAGTCAGTGACAATTCCATAAAGAATTATGGACCATGTGGGGTCGGGCCCTGTGGACACTTGGGTCATGGGGCAGAGTCCCAACCTCCCCAAGCTCAGAGCTCACGGGACATTGGGGTGTATCAGAGTGACAAGGCTCTCATAGGAGTGCTGCCCCTTTGCCACAGCTGCCCTCCCCACATGCTGCTCCTGCCCTGGTTTCCTGCTCATAGCTCTCATCAAGCACTTACCAAAGGGTCTCATAAATGTGACTTAGATCTAAAACTAGTGTGCAAACCAGTGGTTTAAAAAAGCATGCAAGGAAAATGTAAGGATGTAGAAAAAATAGAAGTTTAAAGATTCTCTTTTATTGTCTCTGAGCATAATGTTATTTTGACTAGAACTATATTACCTGCAAACACTCCCTGGTTACCATAGTCCTAAGTTCTAGAGATAGACAGATGGTGGACCATGCCATGAAGCGGGAAGAAGCACGTGTGCACCCGGAGCCCCAGGTGTTCAGCTCCCTCACTCAGAGATGAAAAGCAACACGTACCTGTCAGTGGCCAGGCTTGGGGGGTTAAGTGATGAGTAAGGCAGATGAGGCCCCTGACCAGGAAGCTTACATTCCCAGAAGGAAAGACAGACAACAAACAAGTGAGTAAATAAATCTGAATCATTTCAGATCCTGAGAAGTCATCTAAATAAAATGAAGCTTGCTGTGGTCAGGGAATATGAGTGGGCAGTGCAGGGGGGATGGCAAATCGGGAGGTTGAGGTGAGGTTTCTCTGAGGGAACATGCTTGAGTGATGTGAGAGATGTGCTCTGAGAAGACCTGAGGGAAGGCCATCCAGGAATGGGTGTGATCAGTGCAAAGGTCCTGGGGCAGGAAACAAGCTTCATATTGCAGGAATCTCAAAGTCAGTGTAGCAGAAAAGGGGTGAATGTGGGCAGAGCAGGAAGTGGTAAGGGCCATATAGGCCATGACTTGGGTCTGGATTTTATTCTAGAAGAAATGGTAAGCTACTGGTATTTCTGAGCAGGAGCACAATGTGGAAACCATCACCATGGGCACTGTGTGGGAAATAGGCCAGGCAACAGTATAAACTCCTCAGTGTGGGGCTCAAATAACAGGATAAATGGGGTGCCTATGGTGAGAAGGCAATCCTGTCTAAGGTGGAGCAGGCTTGTGAGGATGCTTGCAATGGAGTAAGAATCAAAAGTTGAATATCAGCCACACCACTTCCAAAAATACTCTTTAAAAAGGAGCAGAGAAGTAGGATGGTAGCTGAAGAGGGATGTGGGGTCAGGATGCACCCTTAGAAGACCTGCAGGAAGACCATCCGGGAAGGAATAAAGCCAGTGCAAAGGCCCTGGGGTAAGAAATAAACTTCATATACATGTTTTTGTGCTGGTTAATGTGCTGCTTGAATGATCCAGAGGCAAGGGAAAACCCACTAATGCAGGTGACAAAAGTGATCATCGTGGGAGCAATCAGAGAGGGATTCTGCTCTTTGCTTTTTTTATTTCTCCTGCACATAAAAGTAAGGACACAGGTGCCTGGGTGGCTCAGTCAGTTAAGCATCTGATTCTTGATTTTGACTCAGGTCATGATCTCAGGGCAGTGAGACTAAGCCCCGCATCGAACCCGAAGTGGGGTTCTGTGCCAGGCATGGAGCCTGCTTAAGATTCTCCCTCTCCCTCACCCTCTGCCCCTACCCTCTTAAAAAAAAAAGCAAGGACAAAGTGCTGAGGAAGCAAGAGCCAGTGCATCAGACCCAGACTGAGAACTGTGAGAGCTTCCTAGAACAGGCAGCACAACTTCATGCTGAGAAGTGAAGAACCAGCAGCAGCCTGGAAGAAGGAGCCTGAGACCAGGGTCTCATAAGAGGTGGTTAACTAGTCTTGGAGGGAGGCCATGAGGCCTAGGTCAGGGAGAGGGCAAGGGGCAGTGAGGCGGGAAGGAGCTGCTTTATGACAAGGGGCATGATGAGGACGTGGCTAACAAGTGGGACAAGAGAAAGAGGAAAGAGCCAAAACTAACATTTGGGTTCTGGCAGGTGGGTAATACCATTGAACTGAGTGGGTAATACCATTGAACTGAGTCCCAAACATCCCTGTGGCTTACCAAAAGTAGTGCACAAACCAAAGTCATTGAGTAGACCCATTCTGGACAAAAGCTGGTAGGACTAGCTCAGTCCCCGGCTGGTAGGGCCATGGGTTACCAGAGCTACTTACCCTTAGTCCCTTGATGCTTTGGGGACACTGGGAAGTGGCCCGAGTGAGAAAGGCAGTACTCCGGGCTGATCTGAGATATGGTGGCCTTTTCCTACTAGTCAGAGCCGATGTCAGCTCAGGCCCTCCCCACTCCCCACCTGAGGATGTGCACTGCCCGGCTTGAGTCCCCAAAGCCCTCCTCAGTGTCACTGGTCCCAGTGTCCCCTCACGGTCCTGTGATTCACTTTCAAACTTTGGTCCCAACCTGAGATGTGAGTGACCAAGTAGAAGACACGGATAGGGCCGGTGGGATCTGTGGGGTTCCCCAGCCCACAGCTCCAGACAGTCCTCCCTGGGCCTGGAGATCTATTTTGGCCCATTTCCAAATGGGTGGTAGGAGGAAGAGAAGGTGACAGGGAAGGGGCCTGACATCTTCCAAGATCAGAAGCCCACATCTGATCAAGGCTGGAGACAGAAGTCACCTTTGGGAGAGGACTGAAGGTATAGGGTCTGGATAAAAAGCTCCTGTGCTCCAACCCTATAAGACAGCAAGATGGCATCTTCATCTTTGGCCCCTGAAGTCCAGTTAGCCCCAGTGTGCCCCAAAGCTGCTGACACTCACTTTTGACAAAATGTGCCCTTCTTCTGTTTGCCCAAACTTCTGCAAGTAGCATAATGGAGCTAATCCTGCCCTTCTCTGAGCATCATGGAAGGTCCTGGAAAAGGCAGATGTGCAATCCCACAGGGACACTTAGACTCACCGTGAAGATCTGCATAAGTGGAAACATGGCAGCTGTGAGCTCTCCCTGGGATCCCCTTGTCTTTACTCAGAAAGATGGAAATGAAATGAGACGTAGGTCCAGAACCTTGAGCATCTAATACCCCAAATCGGCTTTGCTTCCACCAAGGCCAGGCCAGGATGGCCTCCCTGTGGGCTCCAGGATAGTCCCAACCATCAAACTCATCACACTCTGGACATGACCAGCCACACCCACAAGACAACTCAGACACTGGGGTGCTCCCCAGGGTCACTCTGACTGCCTTCAATGCCTGCTCCCCCTCCCTGAGGCTGGGAGGCAGCTGGGTCTCCCTGTGATGAAGGGAAGGGCCTGCCTGGGGGTGGAAGCTCTCAGAGGAGGGCCACACAGTCTAGTAAGACACACAAATAGGACACGCAAGAGGATGGACGATATGAGCACACAAACAAAGGGCTGGCCAGAAATGAATGCCAGGAAGGGAGGCTTGCATTTGTCTGCATTTCCTGTGTGCCAGAGAGTGTGCTGGGTGGTGTGTTAGCCCATGTCCACCGCAGGGTGGGCCCGGTCGGCGCCCTGCTCCTGCAGGAGCTCGGACGCCTTGCCCAAGACCATGCAGCTGATAAGAAGGCGAGCTGTGGCTCACCCCCTGGGGCCCCCAGACACAAAGCCAGGATCTCCCCCTCCCTACTGGTGCTCCCAATGAGGGGCCCACAGTGAAGGAGCAGAGTTGGGTGGGGTTGTCCCCGTTTTCGCTTCCCGGGGAAACCCAGTCCAACCACGACGCGTGGAGAGGGCTCCAGCAGCTTCTCTCGGGGTATCATTTTCGAGCCCCGTGAAAGGAGAGTTTGGATCTGAAACCAGGTTCTATTGTGCCCACAATGTCCTCTTTTATCAAGTTACAGCATCTGGGGTGAAGAATAACAGACTTGGGCCTATGGCCCATTCTTGGACAAAAGCCATATTTGTCGCTGGGCTTTGGGCCAAAGTAATAATCATTTTCTTAAAAAATTGACCCTGATGGAGGGGAGCAGCCGAGGGCCACCAAGGCAGCGGTGGGCGTGCTGAGGAATTCCTCCTCGGCCAATCCGTCAGCACCAAAGCCTGACGGATACTCCATTCCTGACAAGGACACCCAGGGGCTGTGCGCCATCGACTCCCAGCCTTGTTTTCTTAATAAGCAGTGAGGTCACAATAATGGGTCCCGGGTAAACATTAGGGTCAGATGTCATAGGGCTCTTTATTGTCAAAATATGAAAAGAAAATTATCTGGGGAGCACAACCAACATACAGACTCTTCATTAGCCCTATAGAAGCTGCACTGTATTTGAACATACCTTCCATGGCTCTCAAGAGAAGAGAATTTTGAAGACTACCTGAGTTCCCAAAGCAGAGTCTTCCTCTCTCTCTCACTTGCAATATGCATGTTGAGGGTCATCGACGTCCTGGTCATTATGGGGCATGGGCAGGGGGAGCTGTCCTGGTCAAGGGTGGGAATAGGACATTTAGAGATTTTGGAAGTCCACCTCTCACCCCAGCTCATGGCAGGGGACAGGAACCAAAGGTGACATTTCTAAATCAGCAGTAAAAACACCTAAGGATAAAATGAAAATCTAGGAGCCAGGAGGAGAAAGCAGAGTGCAGGGAAGCAAGAAGGTGTCATGGGGAGTTAGGGCAGCCGCGGTGAAGGGCAGGCTGTCAGGTGAGTCTGGGTGGGCAGACCGCCTTCCCCCAGATGTACTCCCGGCAGGTGGTGGCCTGGAAGCCATGGCACCTGCTCAATCCGACCTGAAACCTGCAGAGAGGACAGGGAGGGGGCCCTTCCTCCTGGTCTCTCACCAAGTAAGGAGCAAGTCCCCGTCTCCCGCCACCGCCCTCAGCGTGCCTTCTCTGCTTCTGTCCCAGGCCTTTGTTCCAGCTGCCCCTGAGCTCCGAATGCCCTGCCCCCACTCTCTTTGTTAGGCAAACCCCAGGCATCTCACTCTGGAGGCCTCGGAACAAGCTCCCAGCCCCCTCCTCCTGCACCCTGAGATGAGAGGCGTGCTTCCAGGCTGCGCCCTGAGCACCTTACCTCCCACATTGTGGCTGTCTAGTGGGCTTCTGTCCATTCTGTGGGAGCGCCTCGTGGGCAGGCATTAATTCATATTAATTTACCTATGCCTAGTTCCTGGTAAGTAAGCTCTCTGTCATGCTTGTGGAATGAATGAACCAGAAAGGAGGAGCGGCTGGAGAGCTGGCCCCAGCAGCTCAGAGGGAAGGAGGACAAGGGCTCTGACTTACGCGATGCCCCCCGCCACAGGTCCCGGTCTGATTGTTAACCTCTGAATAAAAAGAAAATAAAGACTTCCAGGCCCCACGTAAACTCCGTCCCGAACTGGCTTAATAAATGCATCAGAGTGAAAACAGGCTCAGTGTCTCCCGCAGGAAGCCTAGAGAAGACATGCCGCAGTAAGCATGAGCGTGCCCTTGCGTGTGATTTACACGCCGGCCCGGGGAAGATGGGCCTGTCCTCATCCTGCCCCGCTGTCTGCTAATAGAAATCCTGCAGCAGCTTCACTGCGTGAGGAGGATACATGAGGGGTTGGAGGATTATCCATTAGGAGAGAAAAACACCCTTGATTAAAACTCGATAATGACTCAGACTTTGAAATTCAGATAAGAGCCACTGAACTTGAGAAGGTGAAATTTCAACAGACTGGAGACACGTGATGGGCCCTGTTGTGGGCAGGCACCAGGCAGAGGGACTGGACCGAAGCCTGGGCTGGAGCACGAGGCTGCCCAGCTCTGGGGGCTCGCCTGCCCCCCACATGGTAGCCTTTTCAGACCGAGGGCAGGAAGGCCCAAAAGGGGCTGGACTCTGAAAGCTGGGTGCGTTTCATTCCCCACAGACCAGGGGAGCACCCGAGTACAGTCTCTCAAATGTGTAAACCTCTCACTGCCTTCTCCACTCTCCTGTGTGTGTCTGCTGGATTGCTGATTTTATTCTCTGGGCCCCAGCTTTCTCCTTGGATTTTCTCTTCCTTTGGAAGGCATCCAGACAGGGGTGACTCTTACAAGTGTATGTCTTTGTGAGTGTGTGTTCCAGCAAGGAGCAGTGAGAGGGGCAGAAGCATATTCCCAAAAGGTCTGGAAGAAGGCCCGGGGGGGGGAAGGACAGGCATGTTTGGCCACTACGCTGTGCAGGGAATTCTCAGCAAACAAGACTGAGGGACCTGGAGCACGTGGGGTTTGGCTGATTGGCGTCTAGAAGGGAAGGGCTTATTGGAACATGAGTGCCTTGATCTCTAGGACAAGTCTTCAAGCAGAAGATCCCAGGGAGCTGTCAAGATTACCATCAGAGGTGGGCATTTATGGGACTCCATGTTTTCAGGGGCAAAAGCTGTGTCCTGTGGCCTCAAGGGAGAATGTTCTGGGAGAAACTCGGATGAACAAAGGAAATGCGAAGAGAGACAGCGGTGCCTAAAGCACAGAAGGGGCTGTGGTCTGAGAGCTGAGGCTGAGCTCTGCACGGATGTCCTGAGGTGAAGACCCTGAGGTGTAGACCCTGAGGCTCTTTATGCCCTGGGCTTGCCTGTGGGGCGGGTGGCTGGTGGGGCACCAGAGCTCAGACTCTGGCTTTGTTCAAGCAATCCGAAAATGCCTGGTATTTAAACTAAACCCAGGTTTGGCCAAGGCAGAAGCTTTCTCTCCCTGACTGTCCTTTGTGATCAGCTGTCCCAAAGACTGGAAATCCAGTGGCAGCTTCTTGGCAATCACCACACACCTATTTTCCTTTATCTGTCATATCAAACCAAATCTCACCACATTGACAAGATGTATATACGTAAAATATATTAATACATGTTTCAAAGATAGCTATACTACAGACAACAGTGGTCCTTCCAGGGCAACCACTCAGACAAATGCATCTGTGGGAAGTCAGTATGGCGTTCACGGGCCTCCCACTTTGGGAGGACCAGTGACTGAGGCACACCAAACACATCTGTGTCTCCTAAGAGAGGGAGGTACTCCAACGGTGAGCATGCAGCAGGACGGGGGGTGGGGGGGGAGGTGGGGGACCCTTTTCAGCTCCTCCTTATTCTCAGGTCCCCCTTCCCCTGCCTTCCAGCAACTGGGGCTGATGGCATTTCCATCGGCTGAGTCCATAACAGTCCAGACACCAGGTAACACAGCCCAGGAGGGGCGCCTGGGTGGCTCAGTCAGTGAAGCGTCCAACTCTTGATTTCGGCTCAGGTCATGATCTCGGGGTCGTGAGATGGAGCCCTGCCTTGGGCTCTGTGCTGGGCTTGGAGTCTGCTTGGGATTCTCTCTCTCCCTCTCCCTCTGCCCCTACTCCCCAATCCATTCTCTCTCCCTCTCTAAAGAATAAATAAAATAAAATAAAATAATAAAATAAAATAAAATAAAGACAGCGCAGGAAAACTGCCTCTCTGACCGTGGCCTTGAGCTCTGAGTTTCTCTTCCAGTTTTGTGACTGCACAATTACTGGCTCAAATTTAGCTTTACATATAAAAGCAGTCATGTTTTGCTCAATGCTTTTGACTGGGCAACCTAACCGTAGTAAACATGCAGAGGGAATTGGATGGATCTGGGAAAGTGGCGTGGGTGACCAGCCATATGATTCTAAGAAGGAGCTGGTGTTTTTGTGAATGGAGGTAGGAGGCAGGTGGAGTCTCAGGGCTGTGGAGACCATGGGCCTGAAGAGCAGAAGAGAGCCACAACGTCCATCACATGGGGCTTCAAAGACTCCGGCATCCCAGCATGTGTGTCCTCACCACGTGTGGAAGCACAAGTGCAACACTTAATTGTGCACTTAGGTGATCAGATCCTGCATCCCTCTTCCCAGCCGGGCAGAGGGCGAGGCATGGCTGTCGTCGGTTTTGTAACATGGTAGTGCTCTGCACTCTTGCGTGCCTCCCTTGCAGTCTGTGATAAATAATCTCCTCCTTTGAAGTTGGGGTGGCAGGGACACTTCTCAGAGGGCACCCCCACCAGCCCGCAGCAACAGCCCTGGGTGGGGCCCACAGCTAGAGCTCCGTGGGTTTTCTGGGCTGGTAGCAGAGCAGATCCAGCAGATCTGGGTGCAAGGCCTGGCTCTGCCATTCACTTCGTAGCTGCGTGATTTCGGGCAACTTGCTGAGCCTCTCTGAGCCTCAGTTTCCACATCTATAAAATGAGGATAATAATAGTGCCTATATCAAAGGATCCCTCTGAGCTTTAAGATGATGCACATAAACCCCTTAGCACAGCGTCCACCAAATGGCAGTTTTCATTAAATGGTAGTTACGCTGACATGCTGACCACATGATGCATTGGCAGGGAATGATGGGTTTAATAAGTTTGAAAAGGCCTTCCGGAGAAAACGGGCTTCCAGAAAAGCACCAGTGAATAAGAGGCATGGGAGCCGGTCACCCTGAAATGGAGCAGTGTGCAGCTTGGACCCACCTTCCAGACCCAGGTGCATGCCGGGGAACACAACAGCGAATGCAATTTCATTAAATCCCATTGTGATAACTATTTCACAGAATATCGCAAAATGGAACATGGTCACCATCACCGACCCTCCCATCTCCTTCAGGTAGTTCTCAGACTATCTGAGCAACAGAATAGAGATGTCTCCTGCACAGTTACAGAGAGGGTTGACCAGGTAGAAACTGCTATGTAATACAAACAGGAAACATTACATGTTTAGGCTTCAGAGGAACTCACCCTCAGGCTGCGGTTTGTTCACGTCACCTGAAATCATTTGTACTTTTCCTCAACAGGAAGAGGGCTTGTTGCAGCAGGCATGAGCTTCTCTGGGATAATCCTGGCTGACCCAGCATCCCCCACTCCACCCCTCACCCCTACTCTATTCTGTTGCTCAGGGGAGTTAGACAGAGACAGGAGTTCCTGCTCCGCTGTCTTGGTGAAGCCTCATCCTCTGGTTCTTCAGATATATGGGCTGTGATTTCCTCTCTGCCAGCCTTCCAGAAGCCTCCAACCAAGCCCCATTATCATTTCCCTTTGACACAAGCTGAGGAGGCTGGGAATGGCAGGGACCCTCCCCACCTCTGGCCCTCCAGCCTCTCCCCCAAAGTCCCTTCTGCTTTGCTTTTCTTGAACAGAGAGACATGGGCCTTCCTCAGCCACCTCTCCTGCCCCACCTGCGCCTGCGCAGACTGTCTCTCCTTATCTACAGAAGAGGCACCGCCTGGCCTACCGTGCAATACAGCCACTGATGTCTGGGGCCCTGCAGCAAAGTTGCCCAGATGCACTTGGCCCAGGTAAGCAAACCAGCCTTCTCCACACCCACGGAAAATTCCTCCCACAACAAACCAACAGTATGAGCCCAGACTGAACACAGAGTCTCTGTAGATGATCCTTAATATCTATCCATGAGGCCACTGGTTTAACTGGCCAGTGACCTCAGTCCGGGTCCCAGAGGCCCGGAACTGCTCCCAGAGGCACACAATATGACATCTTTCGGTAAGCCAGGATGGGAGGGCCAGTGTCACAGCCAGGGCTCATGACCCACATCTCATGGGCTCACCCCTGGAGAGCTAGGCTGTGCCAGCATCAAAGGGCAAGGAAGGGGACAGGAGAACATCTCCTGGGGCCCCAGGGGAGGAAAGTTGGCAAGTTACACAAAAAGAGAACAAACATTTCTTGCTCACTCACTATGCGCTGGGCCCTTCCCCTGGGGCCAAAACTGATAGCTGCCCTCGATGCTACCAGGAATGGCTCTACATGTGGTACAAGTAATAGCTCAGTGGGCCTCTGCCTGTTCTTCCACCCTCGTGTCCCTGATGGCTCAGATGTGCCCATCACCATTCAGTTCACTGTGGGATGATGTTCAAATGGGGTGGAAGGAGGAAGGAAAGTCAAGCAAGTGTGCCCCCCCCCACCATAAAACCACATCATTACCTCACTTAATATTCCAGAAGCCTACAAGGGAGGCGTCATGGTGAAAAAACCCCAGGGTCTCAGAGTTTCAGGAACTTGCCAACAAGTGATTGAATAGGATTCTAACTCAGAACAGACTGGCTCCAGAGCCTGGGCTCCCTGCACTGCCCTCATCAGACTCCAGCACAGCATGCTTCTTTGAGTTCCTACCCATTCCTGGCTGTGGGAAAAAGGAAGCCAGAGAGAATTGGCTTGTTGCACCCATCCTACCAAGAGGAAGCAGTCCAAATCAGGTTTTCCTACGGAAGAAGAAAGATCTTTGAGGACTTGGTTTCATTCCCCAGGGTTTAGGTCTTTGGAACATTGTGAGAAACCATGGTAAGATCTGTTCTCTAAAGCAAAATAAAGGAAAGGGGCTCAGATGAAAGAGATTTCACGAAACCATGTAAGGTGCTTGATTGTATGTAACGGGAATAAGCTAATCCTCACTGCACTTACATGTATCGCCACAACAATCCAATGGGGGAGCCCAGAGTATTCTCCTCATGGTGGAGATGAGCACTCAGTTTATGTAGTAAACTACATAACCCAAGGTCATGTAGTTAGAGCCTAGTGAAGCTGGGATTTAGGTGACCAGACTAATTCTGCTCCACTGCCCTGCCCTGCCCCTGCATCTCACCTATGGTTCACGGGAGGTGTAATGGTGTTGACTAAGAGGAGAAAACACTCCCCCCCACCCCCCGCCACACACACATCACACACACACCTGTCATTGATGGTCCTTGGGCCAACTTAACCTTGTAATATGACCCCAGTATTTGATTAGCAAATATTCATTCTCCCGTCCCTCCCTGCCTCCCTGTTCCCCTTTCTTCCTTCCTCCCATCCCCCCTCCTTCCCTCCCTTCCTCTCTCCCTCCCTCTAACCCTTTTCCACTTCTTTCCTCTCCCCCTCAAACACTGACCCTGCCCTTACCATGTGAAGGAATCCAAGCAAAATCCTGTGCACTGCAGAGCCCAGCCCCGAGAATGTCTTCCTCTTGGGAGGATGAGCCACACGTATGATTCCACCACATGGACGGATGTAAAAGTTCCAGGAGTGGGGAATGAAGCAAGTTCTCCAGCTGGGAAACCAGAGTCGGTGCAATAACAAAAGTGGAATTTGGACTGGGGGCTAAGGGATCCCTAAAGGATAGGTAATATCTTGAGAGAGATGGAAAAAGAAGATGCTAAATGCCCATAACTTTGCACTAGAAGTAGAGATATGATCCAACCATGGGACTGGAGGGCTAAAGGGACCTTATGGACCACTTTGTATATGCGTCAGACCATCAGAAAGGCCTTTTACAAAGTAAATAATGGCAAGTAACCACCAAGTTCAAATCCCTCCACTGGCCTCCTGTGCACTTAGCATGATGCCTATGTCCTTTCCGTTGGCTCTTGTGGCTCTGCATGATCTGGGTCCTGGCTACCTCTCCAACCTCATGTCAGTCAATCTCCCCTCTTCCACCAAAATAAGGGTGCCTTTCTTTTTCTCAAACATACCAAACATGTTCCCACCTTAGGGCCTTCGTACAAGAGGTTCCCACTCTCTACAACATTTTTCCACCATGTTGTTTTCCACCATGTTGTTCCACCATGTTTCCCACTCTCTACAACATTTTTCCACCATGTGCTGTCTCATCACGATTCAGGCCTCAGCTTAAGCCTCATTTCCCACAAAGTTCTTCTTGGCCACTGTGGTTAAAGGAGCTCTTCCCCAACACACACACCCAAGCAACCTCTAGATCCAGAGCGTCACCCTCTTTTATGTTTTTCGAAATGCCTATCTCTCCCTGGCACTGCCTTCGTTTTCTTGTCGATTGTCTCTATCTCCTCACTAAAATGTGGACTCCAGAGAACAGACTTCAAGTTATATTTAATCATGGTGTTAACCCCAGACAGTGCCACATGATTGGCCCTTAAGAGCTATCTGTTGCCAAATGCTCTCCCCCACCTTCCAGTTCTCAGCACCCAATCTCTAAAATGAGGAGTGGTATGGGTTGAACTGTGCTTTTTGAAAATTCATAAGTTGATTTCCTAATTCCCAACACCTCGGTTTGTGAATTTGTTTGGAAATAGGATCTGTGCAGATATAATTAGTTAAGTCAACATGAGGAGTAGGATAGGCCGTAATCCAAGAAGACTAGTGTCCTTATAAAAAGGGGAAGTTTGGACACAGAGACAGAGGCATAGAGGGAAGATGATGTGAGGACACAGGGAGAAGACAGTCATCTTGAAGCCAAAGAGAGAGCCTTGGAACAGAACCTTCCCTCACAGGGGAACGAAACGCTGGTGAATGAAACCAAGTCCTTGAAGATCTTTCTTCTTCCCTAGGAAGACCTGATTTGGACTGCTTCCTCTTTTTTTTTTTTTTTTTTTTAACATTTTATTTATTTATTTAAGACAGAGAGAATGAGAGACAGAGAGCATGAGAGGGAGGAGGGTCAGAGGGAGAAGCAGACTCCCTGCCGAGCAGGGAGCCTGATGCGGGACTCGATCCAGGGACTCCAGGATCATGACCTGAGCCGAAGGCCGTCGCTTAACCAACTGAGCCACCCAGGCGCCCTGGACTGCTTCCTCTTGATAGGATGGATGCAACAAGCCAATTCTCTCTGGCTTCCTTTTTCCCACAGCCAGGAACAGGTAGGAACTCAGAGGAGAAGGATGACATCTTAATTTCAAACTTCTAGCCTCCAGAACTATAAGGCAATAAGTTCCTGTTGTTTAAACCACCCAGACTGTGGTACTTTGTTACTGCAGCCATAGCAACCTCATACAAGGATGTGTAATATGATAGCCAAATTGCTCTCCTAGGACCCCCAACCCATCCTGTTCCCCCCAGTCCTATGGGAAGAGCACTTTCCCTCACACCCTTGGGGAGGGTAGGTGGCAAAGTCTCAGGTCCCTTCCTGAGCTGACTCATTTAACATTCTTAGCAACTGGACATTTTCATTTCACTCAGGTGATATTAAATTCCTTGGCTGGACAGCATCCTAACATCCCCACACTGTTCCTTAAAAATATTTGTTCTACCTCTTCCTACAGACGACTTTGCTGAGGGAGTTTACAACATGGCTTAAAAGAGGAAGCTTTTACTTCCTCTCTCAAACCACTACTACAAGACCTTCTCCAGGGAGCTGCGAGCCTTAGCTCCATCCAGCACCAGGGCACTAACAAGGCCCTCTAGGGCTTACCGTGACAGTCCCAAAGGTCTAGCTCGGTTTCTGCCTCAACCACATTCCATCCATAACAATTCTTCCAGCCGGCACCCCTCTCATTGGAATACATAAGCCCTGGTTAAAGCACAACTCAATCTTCAGTCTTATTTTCCAAAGCTTTTTCCAAAATGGGAAAACTATAGGACTCAGGAGACTAGCTGAACAACCTGAGGTTTCTGGCAAACACAAATTTGTGCAGATGTGTTTTTCAAAACAAGAGCAGGGCCTCACACACCAGTTTGCATGGGTCTCCTCTCCAGGAAAAAGAGGGACTCAGTAGTTCTGGCACACGTATCGGAGAGAGCATTGTTTTCTACATATTTAGATCCGAGGAAAGGGCCTCCAGTTCCAGCTCAAGAGACACAGAGAGCTAAAAAATATCATCCTTACAACAAGAAAAAAGCTAGACAAATTGCAAATTAGTGGCATTTTTTGAACTGATAAATTGCAAACTAATGATATTTCTTGAACTCAGACCATTAAAGAATGGAGATTACAGGTCAACTGACTAGCCCAACATCTGGGGAGAGACAGATGCGTGCAGGGAGAAATGGGTTTGAGTGTTTGCTTATCTGGAGCGGACACCACCAGGTGCCATGGCAGCTGGTAAGAAGATTCAACTAAAACTTTTTGGTGAATTGATAAATGCCACATGTGGGCTAGCAGGACAAGGTGAAACCCTAGGGCAGGGGAATTGAATGGTGATATAAGGATGTTGGCAGCCTCTTGTGGGCTTTTTCTCCATCAACCCCACAAGGCATTTGAGGAGAGTTGAGATAGTCACACTGAGCTGGAGAGGGAAAGGTAAGAACAGACTCAATCTTCAGAGCAAGAGCAACAAACACTGCTGCCTGAAAGCATTAGCGGAGACTCACTGCAGCTGCTAGGAGAAGGGAAGTGCAAAAGTGAATCTCTCTCCCTGGAGAAGTCCAGGAAAATGTGCTGGACCCAGCATGACAGCTGAAGCATTTAAAGGAGCACTTACTAATGCCATCCCCCCAACACCATTTTCACTGTGCCTGCCTGAGACTGAGTCTTTCCCATTTCTCCAACACCATGCTGATAAACAAAAACTGAAAGTAACAGTGGACCAGAGCTGGGGAAGTTACAACAAATGGATTCTCTCTGAAGAACAACATGAAGGAGAGACCTCACTCACACCAACCAGCTAGATCCCAAGCCAAGCAGAGTGCAGACAGTGGAAAAAACCCTTGGGAAAATTAACCCACACCCTAAACACAAGGCATTACCAGGGGAATATGAGGTATATTGAGGAAACCAGGGCAACAACAAACTTCAACAAAACCCAACTCTTGACTATATTAACACAAACCCCCACACTATGGGTTTAGCAGAAGGAAAAGCATGCCCATATCCAAGCACAAAATAATATTTATCTCAATATCTACTACCCTACATAACATATCCAACTTTTAACAACAATGACAAAAATAGAAGGTATATGAAAATGCAAGAAAAACACACTGTAGGAGATAAAGCATGCATCAGAACCAGAGTCAGATACAACAGGGAAGCTGGAACTGTCAGACAAGAAACTTAAAATTACTATGATTAATATTTTAAAGGTTCTAATGGGAAAAGCACAACATGTAAGAACAGATGGGTCATTTCAGCAGAGAGATTAAAATTCTAAAAAACAATCCAGTAGAAATGATAGAAATTAAAAACATGGTAACATAGGCAAAGAATGCCTTCAATATGGGTATGGGATCAGTGGGTATGACACAGATGAAGAAAAAAATCAATGAGTTTAAAGATGGGTTGGTAGAAGTTAGCTAAATGCAAAGGGAAATAGTGCGGAGCATAGTGTAAGGCATAGAATTGTCGAATCACTCTGTCATACTAAAATAACATAGTGTGTCAACTACAATTTTAAAAAATTAGAGCTAAAAAAGAAATAAAAATACATAAAAGGGAAGTTCCAACTAAAAAAACAAAAGAGCTGTGGGACGATATCAAATATTAAGACTCACATAGTTGGCATTTCAGGAGAAGAGAGACAGATGATGGAGTAGAAGAAATATTTGAGGAAATAGCATGCAAGAACAAGAATTTTGCCAAATTAGTGACAAACACTAAAACACAAACCCAAGAAGCTCACAATACCAAGCAGGATAAATAGCACACATGCACTCACACACATACATACACCACATACCACACACACACACACACACACACACACACACGCACACACCCCAAACAAAAAATAGACACACATATATTTAAATCATCAAAAACCAAAACAAAGAGAAAATCTTTAAGGCAGTCAGAGAAAAAAGGCACATTACCTACCAAAGAACATGGATAAGAATTACAACAGACTTCACATCAGAAACTATTACAACAGAGGGATATTTTCTAAATACTGAAAGAAAAATAAAACTGTTGGCACAAAATTCTATAGCCAGTGAAAATAATCCTTCAAAAAGAAAGGAAAAATAAAGACTTTCTTAGACAAAAACTGAGTTAATTCACCCAAGCAGACTTCCTCCATAAGAAATGTTAAAGGAATTTCTTCAGGAAAAAGGAATATGACCTAGTTTAGAAAAATGGATCTACACAAAGAAATGAAGAGTGGTGGAAACAGAATAAATTAAAGTAAAATAAAATGTATTCTTTCTTATTTTTAATTACTCTAAAAGATAATGGAATATTTAAAGCAATAATAGTAAAAATGTGTTATATATTTGAAGGTGAACTTGGATTATTCTAAAACATGTATTGTAAACACTAATGCAACATGAAAATACTGTTAAAGCACATACACACACACACACACACACGTTTCAATAGAAGAGATAAAATAGAAACATAGATGAGGTGAGGATTTCTTTCAACTCAGTCTAAGCAGGCATGGAGGGAATGGGAGCTGGGAGGAGGGGGAATGTAATTTGGTTAAATGTAAGTGTGTTGCTTCAGATTCGTGTCCACAACTGTCTTTTTTTTCCTTAACTTACCCAAAAATGAGTACTTCCTTTGTTACTAGAGAAGTTGTCCACTCATAGAGTAATTTTTCTGAACAATTCCCTTGATCTTTCAGTTCTGTATCTGGTCCTTCAAGTCAATAGTGACCAAGTGATTGTAATAAAAAAGCCAGGCATACTTGATAAAACTTTGTTGACAAAATAAAACCTACATGATGTGGGAGGTTTATTAATACTAAGCCAAATTATTCTTAATATTATATATTAGATTGGTGACATTTATCTTTTTAACCCATCTTTTGCTTCTTAACAATGAAAAATAATAGAACAGGGAAATAGGTGTGTACAAAATTATCTTCTACTGATGCAACAACTTTAAATCCTTTAAGCCATGACTCCATTGATAATTCATGACTAAAGAAAGAGAGAGAAGAAAAAGAAAAAGGAAAGTTATTTCTACAGCAGTATTTATCAGGATTATTGAAATAGAATCTAAAAGAAGTCTTTCAAATTGAGAACAGTAATTTGTTTTATAAAAAGTAGATATCTATTTTCAGGAGATTAAATACCATCAAAAGGAGGGACCATTACATACAGCCAAGACACTGACTCTCTTATAATGAGAATTTGGAATTCTGGTCGCCATGTAAGCCATAGTGAAAATTACAAAACTTCACCAAAAGAAGGAAAGTTCTCATGAGAAACCAAACTGGAAGCACTAAAATACAACCATGCAACTGTAAATTTTCACATGGAAACCACTTCTCCAGATGGTTGAGCCTCTTGAGGACAGCATTATTGCTCCAGAGGCTAATTTACTGTCTATATGAACTTGAACATGGTTCTTCTTCAGTGAAAGTTAAACTTTCCATTCTGAACATTGACCATTAATTACTTCTCCCAAAGAATTTCTGGACTTTTTCATAATAAAATCAAGGTCACAAGAAAATACACCCTAAATGTTTTTAATGCTTATTTTAAAGAAGAAAAGCTTTCCTTTTTTAAATAAAGCCTTTTTTATCATGTATTTTTAATTCTTTATTATTTTAAAATAAAAATCGTATATATTTAAGGCATACAACATGTTTTAATATACATATACATAATGAAATGATACAGTCACGATAATTAAAACATCCAACTTTATCACAGTTACCATATTTTGGATGTCTGGGCTGAGAAACCCTGAGATCTACTCTCTTAGTAAATTTCAGGTAATCAAGAGAGCATTATTAACTATTGTCACCATGCTGTACTTTACATCTCTAGAATTCTTCATCTGACATAACTTGAACTCTGTACTCTTTGACCTACAGCTTCCCATTGTCCCCACTTCCCCAGCTCCTGGCAACCACCATTCTACTCTTCATGTCTATGAATTTAACTTTTTAAAAAGATTCCACATATAAATGAGATCATGCATTTGTCTTTCTGTGTCTGGCTTATTTCATTCAACCTAATGTCCTCTAGGTTCTTTTCTCAAAACAGTACTATTAGCTACAATAAAGATAAAAGTTAAACAGAGGGTCACAATGTCCAAGCTGGGTATCTCTAACAAAGAAAGCGCATATGGCCTGGCAGGTAGCAACTGTGACAGGGATTCAGAATCTGACCATCAGTTGTCTGTGCTACAGACGAGAGGCTTCCATTCACCAGTCCATCCTGCACACTGCTGAGGTTTGCACCCCACAAACACTCCTTGAGCCCTTCCTGCCTGTCCGGCACAAGGCTAGGTGCTAGAATCCCAAACATGAAAAAGACACTCCTCCTGCTTCCAAGACTCCCATCCTGGAGAAGAAGACAGACTCAGAGGTAATTAAAGATGGCATTTCAAGTCAATGTTGCCAAGCCTCCTGCCTAGTAATTTTTCAAATGAACCAAAGAACCCTATCTAGAAAAACGGGGAAATAATCATCCACACAGAACTAAGAAAGTCTCATCTCATTCCACAATCTCTGCAAACCACCCTCAGACACACCACAGTGGGGACTGAGCCCAGGGACCGAGGTCATCACGAAAGAAGCCACCCAGGGCAGGGCTGTCTGACAGAGGGAAAAGCACTCTGGATGTCCCTAGTGCCCTCCGGCATGGAGGAACAAGGGCCAGCGGCTGGTGTTCCTTTGAGACCGGAGGGTAAACCCCATTTAACTTCTCCTAAATACCAATTGCCATGGGCAGAGGGGTTAAAGAAAAACTTGTTGCCAAGTAGGGTTTTTTTTTTTTTTTTCTGTCATCAGATTTCACAGACAGGAAGGGTAAGGTCAGGAGACATCTAATTTTATAACTATAGATCACAGGTGACTCAGATCAAGTGTAGAGAAAAACAATACGCTGAAGTCAAATCATAGAAAGTTCTTGAGCTGCAAGGCATTTTTCTAATCTAGCTCCACATCATTTTGAATCCATAACATGGTAATATATCTACTTTATTATTTTAAGTTATAAAGTAAGACTAAAAATCAACTATATCCCTTTCCTAATTCCTGGCATTGGTTTTGAGGTGAAAGAATACAGACCATGGTTCAAAAGATAGAGAAAAATTAAAAACACCCAGGAAGCATTAAAATAGAACATCAATGCTATCTTTTTATGAGTTAGCTATAAACCTAACTCATAAAGAAAAGCTATCAGTGAGAGCCAAAACAAAATAATTCAATACCAAATCACATGCATTCTGCAAAAATATACAATTAAAAGAAAAGAACTTAGGAAGGTTGAAAGTAAAAAAGAAGAGCAAAACTATGCCATTTCAGTGTACATAAATAGAAATCTGAGTGTTAACATCATGCATGGTTACATTCAGGGCCAAAAATGAGGATTATGTCACAAAAATATTGAATTGTATTCAATATAAAAATACTGTACTGAATATAGTAAGTATTCAACATAAAAATATAAAATATTTTATAATACTTTTTTGTTCATTCGGTTTACAGTAAAGATAGAGCTGTCAAGAACTTTTATTTACTATGGGGCACCTGGGTGGCTCAGTCGTTAAGCGTCTGCCTTTGGCTCAGGTCATGATCCCAGGGTCCTGGGATCGAGCCCCGCATCAGGCTCTCTGCTCAGCAGGAAGCCTGTTTCTCCCTCTCCCACTCCCCCTGCTTATGTTCCCTCTCTCACTGTGTGTCTCTCTGTCAAAAAAAAAAAAAAAAAAGATTAAAAAAAAGAAAAGGACTTTTATTTACTAAATAGTATAGCATTAATAAATAAAGAAAAAGCCAGAGTCAATAAGAGAATAAATCTGGCAAAACACAAAATCATTAGAAGACTTTACTGTAGCTCTTATTTAATCCTGTATGTCAAGAAATTAAGGATGAAAAAAAAAGAAATTAAGGATGAGTAAAATCCAGAGAATCCAAATAATATAATTAATTGATTATACATAACATACATGTATTTACATAAACACATGTACTTAATTTATATATGAATTTGTCTCCTTCCCTTGTAAACAGAAAGTTTATATCCTTTTCTATGGTCCACTTTTCTTATAGTATTTCACAAAGAAAATCTCGAATAAAAAAATGAACAATACCAGAAGCCACCTGCCATAACATCAATAGGGTCAAACTAGAAACACCTAACAAGTCCAGTCATTGCCAATTACAAGGAACAATTTTGGAATTTGAAAATCTCTTTCCTAAACAATACATTGGTCAAAATAAAACTTAAGATAGATAAAAAAAAAAAAAAACTTCCTTAAAACAATACTCCTTGTTAAAATCTTTGGGATACTGTTAGAGCTGCAATTGCAGAAAAATCTGTAGCCATGAATATTTTTAGTAACAAATGTGATAATAAAAACAGGTGAACTAAGAATTCTATTCAATAAATTTTTAAAAATTGAAGTCACAAAAAGAATATTAAACATAGAATCATAAGCAAAGTAAGAAGTTAAAACAGAAAAGCAACATACATTTGATCCTGGTAGAGAAGGTGGATCTTTGGGAGAGAATAGAATAGAATAGAATAGAATATTAACTAGCCCTGTTAAGGAAAACAAAAATAAACTGAGAAAAGAAAAGGAACAAGGAGGCAAGGAAGGAAAAGGGGAAAGAAATAGAGTAAGACAAAGCACAAATATTCAAATTTGGGTATAAAAAAGAAGGGACAGAATTATACAACCGTATTAATGACTTTGAACACCTGAATAAAATGTCCTTTTCTCTAGAAAAACACAGATGGTCAAAATGGACTCAGGAAGAGATAAGAAAACCAAAAAATCAAATCAGAATAACTGTTGAAGAACTACACTCGGTAAAGCATCTGGTCCCAACGCTTTTCTGGATGCGCTGAACTGAAACTGATCCCAAGACCAGATACAGGAAAAAACAAAAAACAAAAAACAAAAAACCTCTTTCAATTATTTCTTGGAAAGCTAACGTAATTCTGACATCAAAACCTAAAAGAGACAGCCCAGAAAAAGAAGACTACAGAAAATCCTCGCAATATTCATGCATAAGTCCTACATTAAATATTAGCTTAAGTAAGAATGTGGCAATGGGAAAAGGGGCAGCACACTAATACCAGCCGATTTTGTGAGTATCATGCTTGGTCGTTGGGTCCAACTCTGTTTCTGATGCTGAGAGCCGGATCTTCTCTGAAGACACTGGAAGGTCCCACAATATCCCTCAATATCGTGAGGCAGGAATGAGGACTCAAGAGAAGGCCAGGACCGAGGGCCTTCGGGAACAAAACAACCAAGTGTGGCCAAGCTTGGCATACCTACAGAGAGGGCTGGGAGCAAGACGTGGGCACCCAGGCAGGGTCTCTAGGCAGGTGTGGGTCTGAGAGGTTGGGAATCGTTCAGGAACACTGCAGTAAAGTGGAGGTAAGGGGTGCAGTGGGGAAGAAGGGACGGAGGTACAGGAGAGTGGGGGGACCAGAGTGGCCTCGGGTGTCCTCCTCCACGCAGGTGCAGAGTCATCGGGCAAGGCAGGACTTGGAGCTGAGAGCCAGGGGGCTGGCTCATGGTTCCTGAGCACCCGGAGATTTATCTTAGCTGGAAGGTACTTGGGAGGAAAAAAAGTACAAAAAGTGAAAACATCAAAGTAGTATCAAAGGACAAAAAGAACTGTGCCACATTTCACAACTACCCAAGTCTCTTTGCAGCTTTTTAGTCTGTTTCTTATCAAGGTTTGGACAGTGACCACCCCCAGGGTCACGCCTCAGGTAGGCTGGGGTGTTAGGGAGAACATGCCTCCCCTTCTGTGCTTCCAAGCCCTGCCCCACCATGCCCCATACATCCAGATCCCAGCCTCCCTTCTAAGCCAGGTGGTCCCTGCTGTTGGGGCTTTCCGACTGAAGTCCAGCCCAGCTTGCACGCATCCAGCCCAGGAACGGCCCAGGGTCCTCGGAACCCATTGGAGCTAGGATATTACCCCTCTTCTCTGTCCCTCTGCTTTTTGCCACATTTAACTCCATGGATTCCGCATTCTCCTCAAGGCCCTGGAGAAAGTGATTTGTGTGAATGACGAGGTAAACCAAGAAGGTTATATGGCAGAGCATGATTGAGTCCCTGGGGCTTTATTGTAATAACTTTAATCTTCTGGAACTCATCTGGTATGAATTTAGGAACCGTGCAGCATTTTGCTGAAATTCCCCCTTAATGCGGCCCTCGCTCTGCTGGCCTTGGTGGTTACAGTTTGCCATGTTTACGATTTGGCCCCAGGCCCCTTATTAATGGGCCTTGAAAAGAGGGTGTGGAATGTGTGGGCGTCTTTAGTTATGCTTTTCTTGGGGAGGAAACAAACAGAAATATCTACCTTGAAGCGCTTCTGGGCTCTGCCTCCCTTGAAAGAGAAGTAAATCAACTTGTGTTTCTCAGGCCCCATGGGGGTAGAGAAGTGTCTGGCACCTGAAAGGTCTCTGAGCTCCTGGTGTTTGCAGATCAGAAGAGGGAGCAAGATTTCTGAGGTCTTTATGACAAGAAACTCAGATCCTTCCACTGCTGGATCCACCAGGGTTGAAGAAAGAAAGAAGGAAGGAAGGAAGGAAGGAAGGAAAGAAAGAAAGAAAGAAGGAAAGAAAGAAAGAAAGAAAGAAAGAAAGAAAGAAAGAAAGAAAGAAAAGAAAGAAGGAAGGAAGGAAGGAAGGAAGGAAGGAAAGAAAGAAAGAAAGAAAGAAAGAAAGAAAGAAAGAAAGAAAGAAAAGAAAGAAAGAAAGAAAGAAAAGGCCATAGGTTTTGAGGACCAGCTTCCTCTACTTTCTAGTTCTCCTGGTCAAATCCGACGGCACCTGACATCAGGAGATGTCCCCTGGCAAACCTGTCACCTAATCTCTCTCCCCACATCCATCCCTATGCCCATTCAACAAGCCCTTCTTGGAGTGGCCTTACAGAAGGGTCCTCTGTGCTGTGTATCCACTGGGCATTGGGGTATCAAGATCAGGAAACAGAGGCTGGACCCCAGTGGTAGCAAGGTCGAAGAGTACCTTCTGAGCTTCACGTTCCTCTACAAAACCGCCTGCCTGCTGATGAAAACAGGCTCTGCATCATTAGGGGGCTGAGGAGTCCGTGGCTCACTTTATCCCCCCCAGCCAAGGGGCATTTGTAAAGAGGTAGAAAACAAGCCAACAAGACTTGCCCTTGTAACCTTGATGGACCTGTGCAGTGAGCAGCTGAGGGGGTGGGAATCATGACAGCTCACGGTGCAATGTGCCCACCCCTTGACAATTTCCAGAGCACTTTCACATAGACCTTTTCTTTGCAGCAAACGGCTTTGCTTGGCCATTTGTGGGGACACTGGTGCGAGGCTCAGCGCTGTAAAGTGACTTTCCTTGGAAAGCGGAAGGAGCTGCTGCCGTAGAGACAGGTGTGTGGCCCTCCCAGGCTTTAATCAGACAGCCCAGATTTTAATCCTGGCCACTCACCAGCTCTGGGGTTGGGCAAGTTACTGATGTCTCCTAAGCCCGTTTCTTTCTTAGGTTAACAGGTGGCAGTAAAATTGCCTGCTTTGGAGGGCACGTGGCAATTAAAGTAGATAATGGGCGTCTACTTCCCGGGAGGGTGCCCACGTGCACAACCCAGATCTATGGCACGTCTGCCTGAACCGCTGTCCCCCGGGTCACTGGGGCCTGGACTCGCCTGGGGCAGCTGGGGCTGGGCTGCGGTGGCCCTCCAGGAGCCAAGGAACCCAGCGAGCACTCCCAGCCATCCTCCATGCTGCTACTCCCCTCTCCCAGCTCAGGATGTGCCCCAAGACCAGACCCAGGGGCAAAATATGGGAGGGGGGGCAACTCCCCTTCTATGGAGCAACTGCTCCTCCCCCACCTCAAATATGTGGAAGGGCAGAGAAAGGGAGAGAGGACATCTAGTCTTCCCTGAGGCCAGTCTGTCCCTCCCTTCCTTGGTCTATTTACAAGAACCCCCTAAATTCCCCCACCTTGGCCCGAGTTAATTCAACTCGGTTTTAGTCATTTGTGACTGTAAAAAATGACTAATACAAAAACCCTTGCAAAAGAATTTGTAGACATTCTGCTCTAACAAGCTGGTGGAATTTTTACATCCCTGCTGTTTTCATTATAAAAGTTTCTTAAACTTGCATTTCATCTTAAACCAGGCCAAACCCACAGCCTGAAAGGTGTCCCATGAAATTCCACTGGCACCCTGAGGCTTCACAGAGGTCCTGTCCCCCCCCGGCTTGTCCTAGCTGGCTGCCCACACCCAGGAGCCTTCTGTGTGCATGGATTCCTCTCCCGGTCCCCGTCTAGTGACTTAGCTGGCCAGGTTCCTCTTCTAACACAAAACTCTTCTTAGACGTGGCTTGGCGAGGCAAAGGGGTGGACTATAGTAAGTGCTGCTATGGGCCAACATGTCCCCCTTGGGGCCTGAAGGACTTGTTTCTCCTAAGTGCTGGGAATACCACTGGCTAATGGCCACCTGGCAGCCACCCCACCAGAAGCTGCCCTCTGCTGCAGAAAGCCGCCTCTCCCAGGGCTAAGCCTCTTCCCAGGGGGCCAAGCCCCAGCAGGTAGAAACATGGGGGCCCTGCTCCCTCAGGGACAGGGTTCCCATGAGATTGGCTGGGACCTTTTTCAGGCTTCATCACAGGCTAACGCCCTCTGGCCAATCCTGCTATCTTCCCTCCCCTTCCACAGGTGTCAACCCTGGGAGCAAGCCTGAATAAACTTTGTGCATGCTAATGAAACACGCAGATAAAAGACTTAGTCTCTGATCCCAACAGTCCTGGGCTCAGATGTTGTCAGGGGCCCCCTTTTGCCTCCAGAACTCAGCAGCACTCCCAGCAGTGGTCCAAAGGGGCCAACCGTGGGGGGTGTGGGGGGGGTCAGGTCATCCCGGGCCTGGCCTGCCCCTGGCTCAGCCAACCAGAGTCAGCTGGCAGGGAGAGTGCCTGGGGAGAAGAGCAAAGTGACACTGACTGCAGGTGGGGGGACGGGAGAGGAGCAGGATGCCTTCTGATTCCTGGACGGGCCCCTCTGGAGAGTCTGAGACAGCCAGAAGGCGTGCTGCGGCCGGTGGGCCCTCTGCAGAGCAGGTCATCCTGGTGGCAGAGTGTGACACAGGCGGGAAAGATGGGCCGGCTCCACACTGCACAGAGAAAAGCCCAGCTCTGCCTCAGCAACTAGAGGTGGGCAGCTGGCCAGGCGTGCGGCTCAGCCCATGGCATTAGCGGCCATTTGAGGGCTGGTCCAGCATTTGGACCAGTGTCAACGTGTCCTCAAACAGCTCTGGGGCCCAGACATGAAAGAGCAAGTGGGTGGAGCTGGACTCCCCTGGGCGCTCCTAAGATGACCCCCCCAGAGCAGGGGCATGGGGAAGTGGGGGCCCGGTGAAGAGAGGAGAAGTACCCTTTCCTGCAGATGCAAACCCACTGGTGCCCATGGGCTGGGAGGGTAGGGACACCAAAGACTGAAGAAGAATTCTCTACTCCTTTGTTGGACACTCAAGGACTCTGAGACCTGGTCACAACCTGCCTTCCCCATTCAGCCCATGATTTCCCCTCATGCATCTGCTACTCCATCAGATCATCCTCCTTGCTGACCCCGACCACCATGCTCCCAGTGGCCACACACTCTCCTTTGCTCCCCTAACACTCCCCTGCACCCACCTCAGCTCTGGTTTTAGATCTTTTCAGTCTTTAACATCTAGCTGGGATCCGCCCTCCTCCATCCAACCTTTCAAATTGCTCCTGAGATTTGCCTCTGTCCTCTGCCTCCACCCTCCACTGGCGCCCCTCCTGAGACTCATGGGTATTCTTGTCATAACTCAAGACCCCATCCATCCCTCTGAGATGCCCCCTCCACCTGCCCTGAGGGGGTTTGTGCTACGTGAAGGGAAGGGAGAGCACAGGACTGGTGGTTAAGTGTGAGTTCAAATCCCACCTTTCCCATTGACTGGTGAGACACTCCCTGAGCCTCAGCTTCCTCGTGTGACACAGAAATGTGTAACAACATGCAGGCCCTGAGTGCCATGGCGGGTCCCTTCTCCTGCCCCCATTGTCACTAGGGCTCTAGGGACTTCTTCAGGAAGTGGAAGAGCTCTTGGGAGTCTGGGTTGTGCACTCTGATTTCTGCATGAAAGTCATACCCTTGGGGGTCAGGTCCCACACCGGGACTTCCAGTCACCCCCTGAAAGGGAATGAGGAAGAACGCAGGTGGCCACTGAGAAGGGAGTGTGCTCTCACCACAGCATGGCACGGTGGAGGCAAGGAACCTTCGGGAATGGTGCTGAGTGCCAGGAGGGGCAGCTCCAGTGCTCAGGTGTGGCCGCTGGGACTGGAGACCCCGCATCCATGAGATACCTTGCTTTGTGCGGTCACTTGCGGAAAGCAAATACCGGGCTGTGGAGAGAGGGGGCAGGGAGGCTGTTCAGTGCCCAAGGATGGTAGAGATGCCTCTCCAGATCCTTTCCCCAGATAGGGAGGCAGGGGACTTACTGGGTAAAAGCACAGAGCCTTCTGTGGTTGCTGGCTAGGCTTTCCCACCATTACCCCACCTTTCCTGAGCTGACCTACCAGGGGGCAGAAAGCTCGGGGTTCACACCCATCATGCTGTGCTCCATAGCATCTCAAATCTGCCGCCGCCTCAGCCAAATGGGTTCTGTCCAAGGTGCCAGGGCATTGGGTGGAGACTGGCTGGCTACACACTGAGTGCATCTCATCCCTCCTTGGCCATGATCTGAGCTGAACTTCGCATTTGTGAAGCAGTTCACTTGGTCCTGTCGTGGTCGTTGTGGTCCCAGGCCAGGCTGGAGAGGTGGAGGGGACAAGCATGGGAGCGTAAGCTCTTTCTTGGGGCACACTGGGTGTTGCCACCCACTGGGACTCTTCTCTGCTGGGTGCACACCATGTCCTTCTGAGCCCGGAGCAGAGAGTGGGCACTGCAAGCCTCACTGGTGGACCCCCATTCACTCCAGTTCCTTCTTTTTTCTTACCTGCAAACTAAACACATCTACCATCTGTCAGCCTGGAGAGATGGAGGTCAAAGTTTGCACACACGATGCATTTCAGCTTGAATAAACAAGGTCTTTTTTTTTTTTTTCTTTCTTGGTCCCCTGTCATTCCCAGAATCAATCCAGCAGTTCTCAGCCTGGGCTACGTCCTGGCCCCAGATGTACTCTGGGACAAGGACAGCAACACACCTGGGCTGGTTGAGTTGGGGGGAAGGAAGAGGAGGGGGTCTCTCTATGGCCCGGGAGGGAGGTGCCTGCACTTGTTCAGGGAGAGAGGGCAGAGCAGGTGGCAGCCCCCCCCATCCCCCAACCTGGCCCCTCCCTGGCCCTGATTGCTCTCCCCAGGGGGTCTTGGAATTAGAGGTTCCTTCCAGTGAGGCTGATTGACCTGGACACACACAGGCACCCTCTTCCTCCTACTGCGATGAGGCTTCTAGAAAATGCACTCCCTCCCTGGACCTCAGTGGACTCCAAGCCCTGCAGCTTCCTTCTGTCTCCTCTACCTCCTCCTCCCCCTTCCCCAATGCTAATGGAGAGCAGGTCCCTGGGTAGGGGCCAATTTATCTTCTCACTTCTATCTCCCATCACTTCCCAGGCCTGCAGACAGGCTGGTTCTCACTGAAACCATACTGGCCCAAACCCCAGGGGTTGAAGCTTACAGAAAATAAGCTCCCATTTAAATGCCTGTTAAGAGGCCAAGCTGAGAACAGCAAGGGGAAGAAGTGAGCAGTGTGGGCTCAAAACCTGCTCTCCTTGACATCAGATCTGACCCAGGGACTGGGTGTATACAGACACCTGCCTAAAAAGCCCCCTGTGATAAGAGTGAGGTGGCAGGCAGTGGCTGTTGGGGGTGAACTGGTTTTCAATGTCCTGTGAGGGAAAAATCCCTGGGGGACCCAGCAGATGCACCCCCACCCCTGAATGAGCTGCTTCTTCCCGGCAGCACTCCCAGCCCTCCCAGGCGCTGCTTCACCAGCCTTGAGAGGTCACGCAGCCGAGGGCATGACCACCCCCAGGACCCCACCTCCCCTCCTCACCCAGCACCTGAGCAGTGTCCCTCAAGCCTTGGAGTCTTGGATGTGTCCTCGGCAGAATGAGGAGGTGAACCCTTGCCTCACTGCAGTTCAGTGGGAGAGAGAAATGCATCTGAGGGCTGTTTCCTAAACCAACAAGAGCTGTAAAATCACAATAAATAACGCGGGCACTCCCTGCCCCTCCACAGAACAGAGGGTCACCTGCAGAGGCTGTGGCTCCATCGAAAAGGCAGAACAGACTCTGACCCCTCTTCCAGCTCCACTAACCAGCGGCGGCGCCCTTGAACTGTTCCGTGCTAAGAACCTGGCATTTGGGTCTGATGTCAGTCATGAGGATTCTGGGTCTGCTAGGGCACAGTCAAGGCCGCCCCTCTTCGGGAGCCCACAGAGCCATGTCTGGAACCCCCAGGCAGGGGCCAGTAAGCACGGAACAGTAGAAGCCAGTGCCGGCCGTCCAGGGCCCCGGGCCTGCGGCCCCCACGGTAGCTCCCAGGCAGCCTGAGCCTCTGAGGCTCTGCAGACCCCGTGGCAGGCCGTGCACCCGGACCAAAGGGACCCTGGCCTTTACAGTCAGCTATTCTGTGGGTTTATTAAACTGCCCCCTGTTGGCTTTCTGGAGAGCCCAATAGAGATGTGACGGACCCTACTGCACACCAGCAGATGCACCCCGCCATGGGCCAAGGGGTCAGGAGGGAACATGCACGTCTGCGTCCAAAGCAACCAAAGGCCGAGCCTTCCCACACCACGATCAGGGCCACGGTGGGGAGCGTGCAGGCCCTATCATGAGCCCTTGCCAGCTGCCCTGCCAGTTCACATTGTGTTGGGAAGGCCCTTGGCTCGCCGAGCCTGGACGTCTACACCTGAAGATTGGGATAAGCACACGACCCTACAATACTGCTGAGGGACTCAGATGAGCTGGCAGCGAGACCCGTCCAGGGGACTGTCTGCATCTGTCTGCCATTCAGCCATACTGTGCTTGTCGCCACACCCCGGACCCACAGGCTAACTGTGGCATCTCAAGAGGTGGCTTGGTGCTTGGCTGCTGGGAAAGGTTGCCTGTCCTCATACGTTGAGGCTTTAATTTCCCTTCCGACTTCAAGATCTTTGCCGGGTCTAGTGGACTCTGTCTACCGAGGTTGCGTGAGACAGTCATCCAGCCAAGACTACCATCCCTGCCCAGTGGTGTATCAGAGAGGACAGGTGTTGCAAAAGCTCTGGGACAAAATGCAGCCGACAACTGCACAAACCAGTGGCGTGGTTGGACCAGGTACAAAGTGAGGCCATCAGTCTCTGTTGACAACGGCCTGGGTGTGCGGAGACCCTCACCCCATCCAGCCAAGACAGTACAATGTGCTTTTCTTGGCGTGCTCTGGGCAGGGGTGCCTGACTCCTGCTGAATTATGAGCGCTCAGGGTTTGGGCTTCCTGCTCAAAACCTCAACTCCAGTCAACTGGTAGACAGAATTATACCCATGCTGACCTGCTGAAGAAGCCACAGAAGTAAATACTGCCTCGGGTCAGAGCCGCTGCCGGGATCTCAGCCGCTTTGTTGAAAGCTGGGGAGGCAGGGGCCATATATCACGGCCGCCCGCCTCTGTTTACAACCGGGTAATGCCTTTTATGACCGCCTCTCTCTATCCTGAATATTTGTTTTATTGCCCCTGTAGGGAGATTTTTCCATTTGGCAAAAATCTTCAGGTGGTTTTAGTCATGTTAACAACTGGTCATTAAATACAGAGGAGTAAACAGAGAAATAAAGGTTTGTTTCTTTGCTATTTTTTCTTTCATTTTTTTAATAACTTATGGAAGAAAATTATGAAATGAACAATTGGGGGATGGTGAGGAGTGTTTGCATGCTGCTCTCAGCTCCTTCCTGGGTGGGCATTCCCCAGGAAGCCCTCCCTGCCTTTCAGAGAGGTCATTCCTTCAGCAAGGGGAATGCAAAGGTTTCAATTTGTTGCAAGGTGAGGGCTTGCTCTGTGATCTTTGGATTTGGGGCCCTTGATGCTTGATTATTCTTCCCCTGTGGCCCAGGAAGCAGGAGGCACATCTGTTTCTGGCAGAAAAGGCATCTCAGGGCTAGAGCACCTGGAGAGGGTTGGTGGGGAGTGGTTGAAGGGGAGAGCCAGGGGGAGGGGTGGGTGGGTCCTTGCTGGCTAGGTGGCTGGCTGCTAGATGGATGGATGGATTGGCGAGTGGATGGGTGAGTAGATGGGTGGGTGGATGTTGGATAGATGGGTAGGTGGTGGAAGGGTAGATGGATGGATGGATGGAATGCTGGATTACAGATTTATGAAGGAGGTATATAGCACCTCTTGGTGGCACAGCCTAGGGCTCTGAGGCAAAACTTGGGTACTCTACAGAGAAAAAGGGAACATCAATGATCAATCAACCTGCCTGCAAACATAGAAACTTTATACTGGGAACCTAAGAAGAGAAAGAATGGTAGAAGCTGGAAGCCAATGAGACTTCATGGATGAAGCCCAAACTCCCAGTAGGCATCCTGGATTTGCTTTGTTTTTTGTTTTTTGTTTTGTTTTTTTTTAAAAAAAAACACCTAATTTACAAATTCTTTGTTTGATAAATTACCCCTAAACAAAACCTGCCTTTCAACCTCCCCAGTCTGCTTCTGAGCAGTGGGGTGGGAGGATGGGTACCATAAAGGTGCTGGGCCCTTCTCCCCAGCTGAGTCCATCCCCCACTTACATCCCCTGGGCCAAGCAGCTGGTGGGGCCTGCCTTTGCACTTGGCCTTGAAAGCCTCTCTGGGCAGCCTCCCTGTGCGGTCTTATCCAGTGCATCTGTGCTGCAGGAACTATAGACTCCCAGCCACGGAGGTAAGGTGGAGGAAAAAGGACAAGTCCCTCCTCTGAACAAGGAGGGCCAGTGAGATTGGAATCCTGGCTTCTCTGACCAGGGGACCAGCTGTGCAGGCAGCAGGCCCAGAGCCCCCTCCATGACCCACAGCAGTGCTTAACCTCTTCCCTTGTCTGCAGAGCCCTCCGGAGCAGGATACTGCTCATGTGAGCATCCCCTCCACCCCCCCGGGACCACGGCTCCTCATCTTCCCGTATCTTCAGCCCATGCCACCTAAAACAGAAGGAAGGGTGTCAGGAGCTGGGCTTCTGCCTGGGTGGGAAGAAGAGGAGGGCTGGTGATCCTGGGGAGAAACTTGTCTCTTTTCACCTCAGGTATGAGCGGGCTGTTTCTGGAAGATCGAAGTTGAAGCAAGTATAGTATTAAAATGCTCATGGCAGACAGGAGAGAAAGGGGGAAAAAAGATCATCATACCCATACTGCTCTAATGTACCATTTCACACCATAATAAAACTCTGTAGTAATAAAACTCAAGAAATCCCCTCACTGAGAAAGTGGGTGATTCCAGAACTTGCCTTCCCAATACCCTTCCCTCCCTCTGTCCACATGTTCTGAAGGCCCAGGGAGAAAGCCCACAAAGAGGGCCTCCTTTGTGTTGTGAAGAGTGTAGACTCTCGAGTAAGGTTACCAGGCTCAGCAAATAAAAATCCTGGACACCTAGTTAAACTTGAATTTCAGATGAACAATGGATGATTCTTTTTAGTATAAGTATGTCTTGTGCAATATTTGGAACATATATGCCAAAAAAAAAAAAAAAGACTCATTGCTTATCTGAAATTTAAATTTAACTGGGTTTTCTGCATTTTGTGTGGCAAATCTGCTCTTCTATCCTTCACCAGGAGCAGTCCTACTCCAGAGCCAGGCTAAGATGATTTAAATCCTGGCTCTGCCAAAGAGCGGCTGTGTGATCTTAGCTCCCAAATCTGGAGCATGGGGTGAACACTGAACCCACCTCAAAGGCAGGTGTGAGGATAGAAGAAGTTGAAAGTGCACGACACTAAGTAACTCACATGTAAATGTTATTTATCCTTAAAGGGCTCACACTTCCAATCACCCAAGGGTTTGTGGTAGAAGCTGATGCACGCTCCCAATTCTAGAGACTGATGGGGCTCCAGATACTGAGGCCCGTTTACCCACAGGCAAGGGTAACAGGAGAGAGGGGGGTGGGGTTGGGAACCAGAATAAATCTGGACGGGACTGCACTGATTTTGGCGATGGGGTGCAGGCAGAAGTGAATGGGTATGTGAGAGCTAGCGTGGCTGCTGAGAGCATGGACCTGAACCCTCAGAGCCCGTGGGTGAGACTTTCCCTAGAACATTAGCTCTGCACATCCAATGTTCCTGGAGGATGTCCTAGAAAATACCACCCTTATTTTAGGAGTGTCCATGAGGGAGAGTTTTTCAACAGAAGATCTGGCTTGCTGGATTTGGACATCTACCTAGGGTAAGCCTTGCCTGCATATGTGCCCCACAGCTAGCCAGGACCCGGCAACAGAGCCCTGCATCCACAAGCCCTGACTCAGCCTCCCTAGGCTCCTTCCCTCCAGGAGGAAATGAGACTCTTGGAACTGGCTCCTGAGATCAATTTGGGATCCAGTTGAGGAAAATATGGCCAGCCTCACAGATGCTAAGCCCCGGTCCTCGGTACAGGCCTCCAAGAGGCTCCCTAGATTTCTTCCGTGAAAGCGACTTACATCCCTATGCGCACTTCCGTGTTGTTCCAGAATCCAGAGATGCTGGTCCAGAGAGTTGTGCCGTTGCCCCCGGCCACATCTATCATGTTGGTCAAGGCCTTCAGCCACTCTGAGCTTTGGGTTTCTTGTCTTCAAAGCTGAGCTATGAGGGCTTATTCTGTGAGTTCTGTCTTTGTGAGAACAAAATGAAACAAATTCAGAGAAAGGAAGCTGAAATCCTATCATCCTGAGGGCCTTCTCTGGGCCAAGCTGCTTCACACGTGATAAATCCCAACACCAGCCTTGAGAGTTAGTAGACCTGTTCCACAGGTGACAGCATCCAGCTCTGAGGATTTGCCTTTCTCCCAGGGGCTCCTTGTTCCCAGGGTAGGATACCTACTTGTGAATCCTAATGTGAGGTGTCAAAGGTGGGAGAGCAGAGGTGTGTGGGGGGGTGCAGCATAGACAGCCGTCTCCTGGCTGTGTCGCTCCATGCATGCACCAAAAGTGGGGAGAAAGAAGAGTCATGGTTGGGATGGGAGAGCCATGGGTGCCCAGGGCAAGGGGGCAGGAGGTGGGATCTCCAATGTCCCCACACCCTGCCTAGGACATGAGCTCTCCTGGGTGAGTATTCTCTGGCCTCTCTTGGACGGCAAGGGTGAGAAAGATGCCATACCTCCTTTGTGTGATTTTGTTTTACCGCTCTGGGACCAAATGGTTTGTCTATAAAGGGGGGCGTAGTATCAAATAATACCGAAAAAAGGTTCTTTATTTAGGCAGCATTTTCAAACTTCAGATCTTTTTGTATCACTGTGTGGATTTTTGCTGCATCTCCAACCACTTATACTATTACATGCTATTAGTTTAAATCTACTTGCTTTTTAAATCATGTATTTAAAAAAAATGAAATCAATCCTGAGCCATATCTGAAATGTCTGCTTTAATGTACGAGTTATACTTTTTTTCTCATTACTTTTAAAAACAAATATATAAATCTGTATTTCTCACAATTAATGTTTTCAGAATACCACCTGAAGTCATCTTGTCGGTTACACACTGGAAAACAATGATTCGGTGCAAACCTTCAACCTTGTACTGAGGTCCTTCCCTGAAAGGCCAACCATTGAACTCTGAAGGAATGAGCAACCGAGGGGCAGAGGGCCACAGGCAGGCACCTGAACTGGGCACCTGGGGTCTAGAGACGCACCTCAAGCACCAGACCCCTGCCTGCCTCCCACCTTGAAACCCGCATGACTGTGGTGTTTCTGAAGAGCAGCAACTCAGAGTGCTGAGCAAAGAGAGCCCTGGAAGATCTCACAGGGAGGGGGACCTTGCTTTGGGCCTTGATGGGCAACCGAGTTTCCTGGCAGAGAAAGACATGTGGAGCCTTTTAAGTAGAGACCATGGCACAAGCAGAGGACAGAGGAGAAAGGGTGGTGGGCTCTGCCATCCAGAATTTGGGAGGCACCCCTATGGCTGAACACAGAGCTCAGGCTAAAAGGCACAGTCTAGTAGCCCATGGCCCCCAGGAGTGTCGGCCAGTACCGTTTTAAATTTAGATAGTTTGCCAACTGAAAAACTGTGGAGATTTTACCTAAAATGCAGATTCCTGGCGTCCCTGTTTAAAATCTTAACTCATTCCCCTTCCCTCTGCTCCATTTTCCATAGCACCTAAGAACCTTCTATAGATTATATGTTTAATTACTTATGTTTTCTGCCATTTTCCTTCCCCCTCCTTCTCCCCCCTCCCATGTAAATTCCAGGACAGGAGGTTTGGAGTTTTCTTTTTCTTTTTTTTGCTTCCTTTACTAAAGTACTTCAAACAATTCGCCAGTGTCTGGCACATAGTGGGTGCTCAATAAGTATTTTAATAAATGAATGGAAGAAGCAGGTGGCTCTGATGGGTCCCACACTAATATCTATCCTGGGGTGGCAGGGCCCAGCCAGGCAGGAAGCCTCGGTTCTCCTTTGCCCCAGCCCACGCGGGACAAAGGGACTCCCTCAGCTGCGGGGACAAAACCCGAATTGAGGTAAAGAAGAAGCAAGTGAGAGACTGGCATTTGCTTTAGCAGGATTTGCAGGAAAGGCTTCACGCGGCTTCCGCCGGGGTCTGGGTTCCAGCTCCAAGTCTCGCCAACTCCCGGCTTCTTGATTTACCCCGGAGCACCGCAGCTTTACCAGGCTGCAGGGGAGGGCCTGAGCCTTGGTCCACCCAGACCCCGGGGGCGGGATGGGGGGGGAGACTTTGCCACCAGAGGGCGCCCGAGCTCAGTCGGCGAGCTCTTTCTCGTCTGTGATTGACCAAGGCTCACTAGTTCTCACTATTACCCACCCCGCTCTCCCGAAAAGAGGTGGGGCCTGAGGAATGCCCGAGGACTGTAGTCCCCACTGGATTGTTACTTCTTTAACGGCAGGGACCAAGCCAGTGCATTTCCCGGCTTTACGCCCAGTGCCCAGAAGTGAGCCCGGCCTGGAGTGAATGAATGAATAGATGAAGTTCACAGGGCATGTAATTGGGCGTGAAAGTAGTTTTGGAAAAAAAAGACACAAAAGACACCCATCCTCACGACCTGAGTCCAGAGCTCTTGCAGCTTTCTGTTGACCGCCCCCTCCTGTGGCCCCCGGCTGGAGCTACTGAGCCCAGGCCTCGAGGGCTCTGCCCATTCCCCCTATGGTCCGGACTACCGGACTTTCCAGGTACAGAGAGACCTGACCCCACCGCGCGCTCCTTGGATGGGGCCTGGTATAGAATTCACTCCACTGTCTGGTTATGCCAGTAAGGGCAAGAGGAGATGGCTGGAGCACCCTGTGGTCACTAGTGAGGCCCCAAAGCGTGCTCCTCTCATCCCTCGCCTCCTGGGCCGCCTGCCTGCACCCCTCCCTGCTAGGCTGGGGCCGTCTCCGGGTGTCCAGGTTGGGGCAGGGCCTGCCAAGAGTTCAGACACCGGGCAGGGATTACTCGTTTTGTGGACCAGAAAGGCCGATGCCGGGAGTACTGTCCTGGGGCAGAAGGGAGAGGGGAAGAGGGGGGAGTTCTCTCAACACTTTGGGTCGCGCAGGGCATTCAGTGGGAGAGGGAGAAAATGCTGAAGTTTAAACAATTATTCTAGCTTCCATTTATTAAGTACTATATGCCGGACTCAATGATGAACACTTCATGGCGGAGAAAGGAGTCTCAATCATTTCCCCCAGTTACACTCGGCTGGTGGGAACTGTGGTCAGCCCATTTCACAGTTGAGAGCACAGAGGCACTGCGAGCCAAGTACATTCACGCTTACTTAGAGTTCAGGTTAAATTCACCGAGCCGCAGAGCGGACTGATTTTGTTTCCTCTCGGCGACACAGCACTCTATTTTAGAGTCGCAGTTTTACAGGTGAGAAAACTGAGGCTTGGCTACTAAGTAATAGCGTTGGCTTGGGATGGCATTCGCTCCTTCTGCAAAGACTGGTCTCCCTCCCTTAGGCGGAGCCTGCGGGGCCACAGCGCAGCGAGCCCCGGGCCGGTGGCCACCTCCAGGTTCTAGACTCCAGAGACGCGACGCTCTTAGCTACCTCGGGCCTCGCCGGCACACATCGACTTGTTTATCATTGGTCCTCATTCAGGTCCCGCCCCTGGACTCCATCTGTCCACCTGCTAAGTGGGCACGATAACTAGCCTTTAGCCCAGGCTCACCGCGCGGCTGGGTTCCCTCGCTGCAAGTCGAGCCTGACCGGAGCAGGGGGCCCCGCGCAACCGGAGAAGGTCAGAGGCCGGAGCGCACCGCAGCCGCCGGAGCGCACCGCAGCCTCCGGAGCACCCCGGGCGCGGAGGGGACGGGAGGGGACAGGAGGGGCGGCCGTGTGGGAGGGGGACGCGCGCCCGAGCCCCCCGCCGCCGCCGGGCTGCCGCTCCAGGACCGCCCCTCGCCGCGCGCCCCGCCCCGCCCCGCCCCGCTCTCGCCTCTAAAGTGCCAGGCGCGCGCCTCCCGCCGCCGCACTTTCACTCTCCGCCACCGCGTGCGCTCCGCGTCCCTCCTGAGTCCGCCAGCCGCCCGCCGGTGCCATGAATGCCAAGGTCGTCGTCGTGCTGGCCATCGTGCTGGTTGCGCTGTGCCTCAGCGACGGTGAGTGCGCTCGGCAGCGGAGGCGTGGACGCCGGGCTCCGTGCGGGGCCGCGGCTCCTCTGCCCGCGCTGTCCCGAGCGAACCCAGTTCGCGCCGCTTCGCACAGGGGAGGTCGAGGCAGCCCCCTTCGCGGGGCGCGCTCCCTCGGGGTGCGGCGCTGGAAGCCCCAAGCGTAGCAGCCACCACCCGCGCTGAAGCTTCGCGCTCCGCACCGGGGCTCGGGTCCGGGACGGTGGGCGGCCGCCAGACTCGAGCGGCAGGCAGCACAGGGTCGGGCAGGATCCCTGGCCAGGAGCGCTCCAGGAGCGCCGGGGAGTAGAGCGGAGCCGAGAGCCGCGGGCCCCCGGGGGATGGCGCGCCCACCGTCCCCCAGCCCGCGCCCCCCAGCGCGCGGCTCGGTTTCTCCGCGCGAACGGACTCCGAGGCCCCGCTGCGCCGGGTGCGGGAGATGCGTGTGCGAGAGAGCGCTTCGCCAAAGCCTGTCTCGCATCGCGACGCGCGCGTGGCGGCGGCGCGGTCGGGGGCTGCTGCGTGGCGTCCCCTCCGGGCGAGGCTGGCCCTCTCTCCGCACCCACCCTATAGAGGCTTCGCGGGCGAGCCAAACCGAGCAGCTGTCGGGTCTGCGCCCCCCCGCCCGGCCGCGCTTCTGCACAGCTCCGCGGGCCGCAGCGCCGCGGAGAACCCGGGCGCGCGTCCAGCCTGCTTCCCGGCCTCTTCCCGGGGCCACCGAAGAGAGGCCCAGGGGCCGCCAGGGTCGCTCATGCCCCTCCGCGGTCGCCCAAACACACCTGCAGGCTGGCGCCTTTGTCACTGGCCAAGCCATCGCTCTTACCTCAGAAGGAGCGCTGCCGCAGAGTTCAATCGCCAAGGCCTTAGGCCACTGGGAGAGGTGGTGTCCTGTTTCACTGCGAGAGGGAGAGCGCTTTTTTTTTCTTTTGAAGCTTGAGAGAAACCTCGCCGACCTGTCACAGGACACCACTGCTGCAAACCAAAATAAACTGTTGTCTTTAAACACACAAAACAAGCCATGTTCGCCAGGCCACGCTGTCCTTTCTTGGCTGCGAAGTTGCCAACAAATCCTGCGAAGGGCTGAAGGACACTCGGAGTGCTCTTGGGGCAGCCACGGTCCAAGCAGGGCCTGAGTCCCCACAGCCCTAGGCTGGGTTCCAGCCGCCGACCCTCCTCTGCATCCTGGCAGGCGGTGGACTGGAAGCCAGTGTGGGTAAGGTGACCATGCATGTGTCTGGGCCAGGCAGCAGGGCCAGGACTACCAGGTGCTCACCGCTGACTGCCTGGGGAGTGTTTTTTAAAAGTGTAGCAACTGAAGGGGCACCTGGGTGGCTTCTTGGTTGAGCGTCTCAGGTTTTGATCTCAGGGTTGTGAGTTCGAGACCGAAGTGTGTGTGTCTGTGTGTGGGGGGGGGGGGGATGTAGCAAGTTGCTTGGCAGAGCTGCAGAGGGACTGGATGGAAGGCAATTTGGATTTTACTGCCTAGCCGAAAAAGTATGCGAAGCTGAGTCTCCACGCTGACCCCCTAGGTCATGGGAGACACTCTGGTTTGAGCATTAACAATTCAGTGTCTGGTGAGAGTGGAGTGGTCATCATGCACCTCTCTAGGGAGATGGTGCTGCCGCCCCTTCCCTGGGGAGCTGCAGAAAGTATGGGAATGTGGGGACCCACCCAGGTCATTGAATCCTAGGCATAGTTGACCAAGAAGGAGCACAAAGGGAGTAACGGTCTCATTAACAGACTCATCCTGATCCTGGGAAGGGTTGGTTGCTTGCCTCTTTGAGTTGCCCTCTTGGTAGCCAAGTGGCCAGGACAGGGTCCTGGGCTCGAGGCCGGTCTGCTTCTCCTTGCATTCATAGGCTGGAATGTACTTTTTGACCTTCTGGAGCCTGTGTGTCCATACTGAGTTTCAGAGCTGCCCTTGGAGACACCCTTGTTCAGGGTCAGGATCAGGCTGCTGCCCTCCCTCCACTGGCTGACCTCAGCCAAGCAGCGGGGCCCCTGGATGCCCTGGGCTTTCAGGGGTTAAATCCAGGGTGGGCTCCATTCTGAGGCCAGGTTGGAGAGACTGGCCAGGGCTCCTGTTCCTGCGTTAGAGTGGAAGGTTCTCTTGGAACTGCTCTTGAACAGAGCCAAGTTCACCAGCTCCCAACCCGGTAACATCTAGGCCAATCAGAGTCACCTCCAAACCAGCTGGGAAAGTTAGTAATATTGACAAAAAGCTGGAGGAGAGGACACAGATGGACACAGCAATGCGTCCTCTTGGTAAGAGCCCTTGGTGCTCTGTCACTTTAAAAAACCTGTTGAAAGTCCCCACTTGCCAGTCAGGCAACTGGGTCCTGGGAGCAGGAATAAGAATTGCCTTTGAAGGAAATGGATAATCCCAGGGGGCAGAGGGGGAAAAGAAGAGAAAAGAAAGCCTGTGTTTTGAGCTCAGAATCAGCTCTGATTTCTGGCCTGATCACCACTATTGGCTTAGCGGAGCCAGACTAGCTTGCTGACCCCCGACCCGGGAGAGCAGCAGCCCCCACCGGCTGAAGCACTCGCCCTGTGTACCTTTCAGCTTGCTGAGACCCTTCCTGTGTCACCGCCCAAGCCCGATTCTCCAGTCCCTGCTCAGCTCAGGAGGACCCAGGAGAATTCCAGGGAGACTGGAGGCGGGACACTCAGAGGGGAGACTTTTGGCTTCTGCTTTTCCTTTACCCTGACCACCCAGCCCCCAGCCCCCAGCCCTGGGGTCCCTTTCCCAGGCCATCTGGTTACAGGGCGGTAAGGGCAGGGCAGTAGGAGCTTCCCCTGCAGGGACTGGGTGCCCTGGCTGAAGGCCAGCCCAGCAGAGACTTTCTGGAGTCAGGTATACAGCGAAGGCTGCTCCGGGTGCTCTCCAGTACCCTGAGTCTGAGCACCCTGAAGCCAGGCTTTCTCCTTACCGGTTTTTAGGGAACCACGTTTGATCCTAAGGGGCCAGGTGGTCTGCTTTTTCCCTGACTTGGTGGCTAAATAGGCTGCTGTTTGCAGACCCTGCCATCTCTCAACTGAATGCAGCCTTTAGGAAAATGAAGTCCCTTACTCACAAGGTTTCCTGCAGCTTCCCCAGCTCTCTCGCCCCAAAGTGCAGAACTTCAGGACCAGCAGGAGGCCTCTGGGAGCTCTGTAAACAGGCAGACTTTTTTTTTTTTTAATCTCTGGACTGAATATTCTCAGACATACATTTAATCCCTGATGAAAGGATCCACAAATTCAAATAATTTGGGGTATTAAGAAGGGCTTGGATAAAATCTGCCCAAAAGAAAAAAAAAACCCACAAAGATCCCAGCCCCCCAAGGCTTGCAAGTCTAGACTTAGAGGGTGAGTGGTGGGTTCCGCAGGAGCCCTTCGCTTATTTAAACTAATGAGTGTCAATTATGGCATTTTGCAAATTGGTGAATTGGCAAACAAAGAGGTAATATAACCCAGGAGGCTGTAGCATCTCTGCACAATGAAAGCCACATTTGACTCCAGCCCTGATAATCTCCCTGCCTTCAGGGGAGTGCTGGGGAGAAGGTGGGCCCTAGGCCTGCCCTCCAAGGACTCCCAGGTAGGAAGCCTGCCAGGATTCTTTTGTGGTTGCCTGGGCTTAAGGTGAATGTGAGGGGAGAGGATTGAAGGAGGGGGAAGGGGGAAGGGGGGAGGGGGCAGCATTCCCCTGGGGAACTACAGTGGCTCCTGGGACAAGGGAGAGCCTGGAGCCTCCTGCTTCCCCCTCCTCCTTCCCTGAGTAAGGAGGGCTTTCTTAGTTGGCCCTGGAGGAGTTTATTTTGCAGAGATTAACTGGGAACCCCAGTACCTTGGACTGAAACAATTCTCTCCTGGGATTAGTATATTTTATCTTAAAATGCCTGAGCGAGGGGCCGTTTCTTTTAATTCCCCAGTCTCCTAGGGTCCAGCTCTCTACAGCTCCATTTGCCCTCTGGCCCTGTGGAAGCTGGGCCTACCCCCAGAGCTCACTGTGCTGCCCAAGAGCTCTTAGCAAGGATGCCCCCGTGACTCGTCCCATGGCTCTTGATCCTAAACATCATTCCACCACCTTAACCCTCAGCCATGGACCCATACACACATGTATCCCCAAGGTCCAGCAGGATCATAACAAACTGCCCTGTTTCCACTACCTCTTCTAGGGAAACCGGTCAGCCTGAGCTACAGATGTCCTTGCCGATTCTTCGAGAGCCACATTGCCAGAGCCAACGTCAAGCATCTCAAAATCCTCAACACTCCGAACTGTGCCCTTCAGATCGTGTAAGTCTGAACATCATTTTCAGGAGTGTTGCATCTTAGTGGGTATAGTAGCCCCTAACGCAAAACTTGTAAAAGCTAGAGAATTGACCCATGCTGAGCGGCCAGCCTTGAAGTTGGCATAATTAGAGGCAGCTGTGATTACCAGGAGGCCTTTGCGTAAGCTACCAGGCAGCAGTTTCAAAAGACACTCTTCCCTTGGCGCCCTGCTGTGCTCCTGGTTCTTGCCTCCCTTTTTTTTTTTCTTTCCCAAATTTCCTCCTTTAGCATAGTAGATGACAGTACAGTGGGATGCCTCCAGACCAGAGAAGCAAGGAGTTTCTGCTGAAGTCCCATAAATTAGACAGCTCTCTGCCGATCACGGTGGTCTGTCCTGCCAGGTTCCAGCTTTCAGTGTTCTAAATCCATCCTCATCACATAGCGGAATCTCACAAGACCCCAGTTCAGGTTAAGTGGTCTTTAACCGTTGGGTAAAACTCAAACTTTTCAGCTCACTTAACTGCTTTTTCTCAAACACAACACATGAATTTTTGTTCTTGCTGGTGTTGATGGCAACTGCTGATGTTTGATGTCATTTGTGTGGGAAAGGAGACAAATGAAAATTACACCTAGAGAACACATGAAAACCTCTCGCCCGGGGTGCAGGAGGCTGGGTGAGGTTCAGCAAGAGAGCCTCGCACAGCTGCTCATTGCTTGGCCCCCGTGAGCTCGAATGCACCGTGCTTGCACCCAGAGAGTATGGTCACGTGTCTAGACGCAGGGGTGCTGAGGCTCAGGGTCTCTTATGAGGAGCTCACCTCCTGAGAAGTTCCAGTGCTGAGAATGGGGTGGGAACACAGCAGTGGGAAGGCAGGCTGCAACTTCCTGAAGCCTTTGCACACCAACACCAACTATTTTAAGTTCGATTTTGTCTTCTTTTTGCCAGCCTTAGCTGTCTTGAATGTGTTTGTCATTTAAAGGGTGTTTTAGGCCACTGGAAGATGAATGTTTTCTCACTGACTTTGCTTACAATAAAATACTCTCTCTCCTTTGAGAAGTATTTTATCAGATACTGAATTTAGCTCCATAGACCTGCTCTGCAGTTCAGATTACGCCGGTGCACATGCTAAGAATGCACCTTGAAGTGAAAGAAGCCGGATATAATTTGCAGGTCTGGGCAGACACAGAATCACACCCTTCCTCTGCGCATGTCAGTCACTTCACAGGCAGGCTACATGATTCCCCTGGGTGTCCCCAAGCCACTATGCTGGCCTGAGTTGTCCTCACACACCCATGAGTGGCTGGGCAGGGGAGTCCTCAGGCTGCTTGAGGTTACTGGTACCCAGGGCTTGATGGAGGGGGACCCGGAGATAAGTCCAGTCTGCCCCCAGGAGGTGTCGGGTGAGGAGGTGTGAGTGGAGCTGAGTAGCGGGAGGAAAGTGCCCTGTGATTTTTTAAAAAACAAATGCAACCATGGAGCATTCAGTGAACCTGTAAAATCTCTCTGGAAATCACTTTCTGGCAAATTACCTGCACTGTCCCTCCCCCACTGTCCTGTCACCCCCCCACCCACAGTGTCCCTCCCTCACTGTCCTGTCACCCTCCCCCGCACTGTCCCTCCTTCACTATCCTGTCACCTCCCACCCACATTGTCCCTCCCCCACTGTCCTGTCACCCTCCCCCGCACTGTCCCTCCCTCACTGTCCTGTCACCCTCCCCCACACTGTCCCTCCCTCACTGTCCTGTCACCCCCCACCCACACCGTCCCTCCCTCACTGTCCTGTCACCCCCACCCGCACTGTCCCTCCCTCACACCCTGTGGCCTCTCTTCCCCAGACTATTGCAGTACCTCTTTTCAAATCTCCTACTTCCAGGCTCACTCTTAAGTCTGTCTCCCATGTACTTTCAAGATGATCTATCCAAATAAAAATCTGCCTTTGTCCCTCTCCAGCGTAAGTACCCATAATCTTGCAGAGAAAGTCCCACTCTTTTGCCCTAACATCTGGCCACCTGCCTCTCGGGCAGCCCATCTTCCTGCACATCCTCCGTGCACTTACCCCCTTTGATGCCCTTGCTCTTGCTTTTCCCTCCCCCCTTATTCCACTTGCCCAGCTCCTCCGCATCCTTCAAAGGCCAACTCAGATGTTCCCTGGCGTGCGCTGTCCCCGGACTCCACTGTGAAGACACGTTCCACCTTCCCTTATCTCTGCGGTATGACTTGGCCCACTGCTAGGGACGTGTTTCCCCACCTTGAGTTCCTCCTGACCCTGAGCCTGCCATGTGGGGCCCTGGTGCTCGTGAGGGCCCTGACGTGGGTGTCTGATGAGCCAGGGTCCAGATCACGACAACGCCTCCTTCCATTCAGCGGCACACTGTGGTCTCTTCTCTTTTGGCAGGGCAAGGCTGAAGAACAACAATAGACAAGTGTGCATTGACCCGAAATTGAAGTGGATTCAGGAATACCTGGAGAAAGCTTTAAACAAGTAAGCACAACAGCCAAAAAGGACTTTCCACTAGATCCACTTGAGGAAAGCTAACATCGTATGGCAGATGGAGGGGCGAGGTGTGGGGGAGGATGGCCTGGATGGGGAGGACCAGGTGTGCCTTGGGGGGGGGTAGTGCACTGACCTGGGAACGGGCTTGAGGTTTGCCCAGCATGTAGACATCCGCATTTATAGTGTCTGGTACGATCCTGCAGCTTTTATTCCCTGTGCCCCAGACCCTTGTGCATTGGCTGTTTTATAGCTGGGGTTTTTCTAAGAAATCATGTTGTCGCAACAGCATTTCCCACTGTCAGCTCTCTCCCGATCATCGCAATCCTCATCATTCCCATTATCTTTTTTTTAAATCAGTGATTACTTCAAGATCTGTATTTGGTTTGCTTTGGAACTTTTCTTCCTTGCCCCCGGGGCATCTGGGCACAGTCAGGTGATGGCCAAGCATGGAGCTCAGAAAAGTCTCCTTCCTCCAGACTCAGCAGGCTTGGAGGAAGGCTATGGGTGGCCTCCGCAAGGAGTGCCCCTCCGGGAATGACACCCCCCCAGGTGACTCAGATACTGGCCAGTGCTAGGCAGCGGCCGCCGCCCCCACCTCCTCTCTCCAGCTCAGGGGTTGGATCTTTAGGCTCCACGTAGAAGCTACTGTCACTGGGGACTGTGCTCAGAGACCCCCTCCCGGCCATTCCCAGGCCTCTCCGTGCCACATGAATAGCACGCTTTCCTCTTGCTTCTGCTTCTCATTTCTGTACATGCTCCGTGGGGAGGAGGGTGATTGCCAGAGCACTGCCCTGCAGCCCCCTCCTCCCTTTGCCCTCCCCTCCTGCTCAGGCCCTCTGTGAGAATCTTCTCTGGCCTTCTCCAGAATGGGGCTGGCCCTCTGCTGGGGTGGGGGGACGGGGGTGGAAGATCATGTCTCCGCCTTCCCTCGAAAGGCCGGTCTTTGCAGAATCAAATGCAATTTTCCATCTGAGAACTTGTTTTGAAGAATTCGGTTTCTGTGATTGCCTCTGAGGCTTATATAGGCCACGGAGGCTCTAGAAACTCTGAGGTCTCTGAAATCAGAAGTGAACAAAATAAATGAATAAATGAGCGTCTTGCCACGAACCCCTCCTCCTGAAACCACAGCAGGGTTTCAGTTTCCAATCAGAAACGTTGGCAAGGTGACATTTCCATGCATAAATGTGATCCACAGATGGGCCTGGTGGTATTTGTAACTTTTTGCAAGGCATTTTTTTATATATTTTTTGTGCACATTTTTTTTATGTTTCTTTAGAAAACAAATGTATTTCAGAATATATTTATAGTCGAACAATTCATATATTTGAAGTGGAGCCATATGAATGTCAGTAGGTTACATTTCTCTATTATCTTGAACTACTGGCAATTTGTAAAGAAATATATATGATCTATAAATGTGATTACAGCTTTTTAATGTTAGCCACAGTGTATTTTTTCACTTGTACTAAAATTGTATCAAATGTGACATTATATGCACTAGCAATAAAATGCTAATTGTTTCATGGTATCAACCTCCTACTGTACGTGGGAATTTATTTACCGGAAGTAAAATCTATCAGCTGTTAGACATGGGGCTCAGATACATTTGTCGAGTTGATGAAGGTAAGGTGGCCTGCCAGTCAGGTGCCTTAGATCCCTCCTGCCAACTTCGCTTGTGAGCGTGGGCCTTGCTCAGGAGCAGATTAGAGCTGCCACTCAAGTTTTTGTGCCTTTTTTTTGTTAACCCAATGGAAACAGCAGTGCTAGTTTTCTGAAGAATAATATTTGACTCACTAATTCCTCTTCTCCTTCCTCCTCTTCCTTGGTTCTCCTAACATCCCCACGTAATCTCCAGAGACTCAACTCTCATAATATCCAGCTTTCACATTTACCCATGTAAAAATCCCCTAATCCCAGGCCATGGTTAATAGCAAGCTTTCATGGGAACAGGTGGCCTTACCCCATAAATCATTAAATACCATTCAGCTTGAATCATTTTAATGTGACAATCATGAGCCAGTTGCTCTAATCAAATTCTGCTAACCAGCTCTCTCCCTTGCTCTCCAGAACAATCCCAGTCATTCCCAAGGGGTGTCCCCAGGCATCCAGAAAGGAGAAGGTGGGATCAGGCCCGCCTTCTTTCTCCTCTCCTGGATGGCCGCCTGAATGCAACGCATGATTCGATTTGAAATGGAGGTATTTTTTTGTAGCTACAGCAGAGTTCAGCTCTGCGCTGAGAAGGAAGGAAGCCAGAGGAGGTGGGATTGAGGTGAGTTAGAAGGCCAAGTCCAGCCTGGCCCAGAGCGTGACTTCACACCCTTTCAGATGTGAATGCCCTTCAGGGTGGGAAGCCTCAGGCGATAGCTGGAGCCAGGGCCAGGCTGATACCTTGGCCCATGGCTGTAACCAGTTCCCAGATGTTCTGGAAGGCCAGCTAACATTTTTCATTGAATTGGGGAAAATGTCTGATTTATTTTAATGAAGTACTGATGGACGGTGCTTTGCCCAGGGGCCTCCAGGCCTAAGACTGAAGACAAAGTTAAACAGACACCCAGGGCAGTGTTAAAAAATTGTGCAGACTGAAACAGACCCCTGTGTATTTCAAGATCATTAATGGTTCTACTAATTTTATCTAAGGGGGCGCAGAGAAGAAAAAATGGGGAAAAGAGAAAAGATAGGAAAAAAGAAGCGACAGAAGAAGAGAAAGGCTGCTCAGAAAAGGAAAAACTAGTTATCTGCCACTTCGAGATGGACCGCAGTGCACGCTGCTCTTGTCTCCCCCGGCGCTTTGTAAATTTGCTCTAACCCTCCTCCAGGGCAGACCCCCCCCCCCCGCCCCGCCTTCTGCGCAGGGGCTCAGACCTCCGTGGAGGAGTAGCGTTCCCGTGGCCACACAGGCTCCTGTATTTATGTGCATTTTCAGGCCCTTCCTGGTCTGCTAAGTTATGAAGAAAGTAGTTGTGCAGAGACTGGGGCTGCGGTCTGGGACGAGGAGACTCTGCTCGGGGCTCTGGAGTGGCCCAGGTCTCGCCAGCCTTGCCCTGGGCTGCCTCGCACCCTGCCCTCCACTCCCTCTCTCAGAAGGGCTCCGGAGCCCGCCCGGCCCCACACCCTCACGATCTGCCTTCCTGCTGAGGCCAGGTGTGGCTGCCCAGCTGCACAGAGCCATCGCTAGCCCAGCAGTGGGAGCCTCGGCCAGCAAGGGACATGCGCCTCCTGCCCTCCCCTTGACTGCTGCTGGTGCTGCCCGTCACTGCCTCCGTGGGGCAGCTGTGGCCATGCCTTTTGCAGGTGCTAACTGACTCTTTTTTCCCAAGTGCCTGCTGCCTGGCCCTCCACCCCTCTGCGGCCTGGGGTGGGACTTGTCCAGCAGCCCCTCACTAGGCCCGAGGCTGTGAGAGCCGCTTTACCTCTGAGCAGGGGTGGTTTCTGCACACCCGGTGGGGAAAGTAGGTGGGAGTTCCACATTCCCAGGGAGCAGCTGTGGAAAATACTTCTCAGGGAGCCTCTGGGCTGGGCAGTTCACTTTATAGATTCTTTAAACGGGTCCCCGACATGGAGGAACTGTGTGAAGGGCCTATCACCACCCACCTTCTGCCGGGAGAGGCTCTGTGACCCTGTGCGATTAGGTTCCAGGACACAGCTGCCTCAGTCCTCACTCATGGGAAATATCTGCTTAAAGTGAACATGGTGTTCTAGAAAGTTCTAGAACTTTCCTCATACCACCCACAGATTTATGTCTTAAGATTTCTTGCCTAGTCTCTCTAATTTGGATCAGAAGGAGGGCGATCACGTGGGAGAGCAAGGCCCTGATTTCAGTAGTACTTTGAAAGAGGACACCTCGCATATCTGGACTGTTCTCCCCATCCTCCTGTCCCTCATAAACACTCACCCTGCACCCCAGGCCCTTGGTCATAATTCAGTATGTGGACCCAGAAAGATGAAGTGGTTGGAGGACAGAACAGGTGGAATCAGGAGAAGAAAATCCAAGGTCCCCGCCTGTCAGACTCCCCTGGCGCACTGGTCCCTCGTGCTTTAGTGCCCTCCTCCGTGACGGCAGCCTAGAGCTCTGGGGGCATTCCTTTTCTCCACTAGAGAAGTGTCCTGCTAGGGTGCTGCAGCCAAAGACCTTTTAGTCCCCATCGCCCTCCCTTTTATCCGGCTGACTCGCAGCCTGCGCCCCTCTCACCAGCCCTGGGCTTAGCAGGCCTGCTCCTGGGCGTGCAGAAGGCACCCTCCCCGCCTCGGAAGGCACTGGGCTGTTTGCTGATCTGCCCAGGGCTGCAGTCTTCTGTGGAAGCCAGCAGCAGGCCTGGTCTGGGGGACCTTGGCTGGGGTAGTCCTCCTCTTACAAAGGCACCCCAGAGCTGGTCAGACATGTGGCCCCACGCTCTCCATTCTTCCTGCAGCAGGATCAGCACATCTCTGTGCCTAGAGAGGGGTGGCAGGTCCATCCTGGACACCATGGAGGGCTGCTCGCCATCTAGCCATGGGGGGTCAAGCTATGGCTGCCCTGAGGTGACAGACTGCTTTCTGCAGTGCTCAGGACAGCAGAGCCTCCCACTCCTGCTGGGGGAGCTGGGGCTGCGGGGACTCAGACAGTTGGCCCAAGGTTAAGAAAAGCAAACAAGCTCAGTCCTGTGGCCCTCACTGTATCTGACAAGCCAGCGTGGTGCCCTGGAAGAGTGGAGAGCCGGCCTCCATTCTGTTGTGGGTTGAAACTAGGCAGCACTCACGCAGCTGGGCCAAGTGAATGGCACTGGGTTCCGGCGCTGCCTGGGGCCACCCCCGCCGTGCTGGCCAAGAGACCCTGGGGCCAGTCGGGAGGGCAGGGGTCCATGGAGGTGGTTGATGGTGCCAAAGCCTCGGAGGAGCAGGCAGCCTCCTCCGGGCTCGGGGTGAGACGGGGCCACGCTCGGGCGGGGGGCTGACAGCCCTCCATGGGTGCTGGGCCCTGGCGGGGCGCCCCGCCTGCCCTATCGTGTGAGCACTGTGCCATGCTGTCTGTCCATGTGCTCTTGTTCATCTGCTGTGCCCCGTGCTGCCCGCGCCCATCTGTCTTCTCCACTTCCCACCTTCCACCCATCCCTCCGCTTCAGCCCCCCCCCCCCCCCCCCCCCCCCCCCCCCCCCCCCCCCCC
>NC_058408.1:116338172-116343479 GCF_002201575.2 Neomonachus schauinslandi
AGTAAGGCTTCCTCAGGCGTCTGACCCCCCCCCGCTGCCTCTCACCACGCTCCCCCTTCCCAGGGCCTCGGAAGGGAGGCACAGCCGGCGATTTGGAAGTCAGGAGTTGGGAGCCCTGCCGCCGTGGGGCTCGGCGTCTCAGGCGAGCGACCTGGCCGCTGTGGGAACCCGCCTTAATGGTGTCTCCCTCTGTTCTTGTTAACAGGAGGTTCAAGATGTGAGAGGCGCAGGTGGGGTCAGACGCCTGAGGAAGCCTTACAGTAGGAGCCCGGGTCTGAAAGCAGTGTTAGCAAGAGCCCGCAGCGGCTCCCCTGCACCCAGGCAGGGTCCAGTGCATTTCCAAGGGCTTCGTTTTGCACAGTTTGCCTTACTTTCACCATTTGATTATGTAGCAAAATATATGGTGTTTATTCTTCATTTAGTTTGATTATCCGATGTCACTTGTGACAGATAGGAACTTAGACTAAGGCCGTTATTTTACTTGCTTTCTTATAATATCTTTCCCATGGAGCCCCTTGCCTGGCCAGAGGTTCCTGAGTGTTGTATCTCCCTGAGCTGTGCAGGCTGGGACCCCCGATCATCCTGTCCTAGGATGGAGAGCCACCAGGAGGTATCAGAGCCAGTCGGCCTGGGCCAAACCCTAGTGAAGGCTGCCCTGTGCAGGGGGTGGAGAAGGGTTAGATTTAGAGGGCCAGGCAGGAGCCTCACCCTTCCCCAGAGTGAGGGCTGGGGTCTTCCCTTTCGGTGAGCATGGCAGAGCTTCCCCAAGCTGAGGCAGGCAGGAGTGTGAGGCCAAGGTAGGGGGAGATGCGCCCCTCATCCTCAGCTCTTCTCTACATCCCATCACGTTCTTCCCATCATTCTCTCTCTCATCCATCATCATGTGTATCCAAGACTGTCTCCATCAACCCGGAAAAAGACTCTCTCAAGACCAAAGCTTTAATTTAAACTGGGCACCAAGAAGCAAATCAAAATGTCTCGTGTTACCCGGTTCTGAAAACACTGTGCACATCTGTGTCTTGTTTGGAATATTGTCTGTTGTCCAATCCTGTGTTCTTGTTCAAAGCCAATGTCCTCGCTGTGTGCACAGTCACCTCCTTGTATGCAAAGACTCAGAGTCAGGAGATGCCTTTTGACCAGGTTTCTGATTAGGCTGTGAGCCTCTCGGGTAGGCAGCCTGGGTTTCTCCACTGATCACAAACCCAGGATGGATCCGCAGAGCCCAAGGGAATTCGGTTTGCAGCAGTGTTGACCTGGGAGATACACCAGCCCTCCATGCTCCCACAGGTGTCCATATCTCGGAACCATGGGGAGTTTTGTCTCCGTTCGCCAAGCACGTGATTCTTTTGGCAATCACGTGAAAATCAACTCTTTTTTGGTTTTTGAAAACCTGGTCCACAAAACAGTTAATCCTGGACATGAAGATTCCTTCCCAATTAAAATCGAACCTCATCTTTTTCCCCACTTGGCAATTCCATCATTTGCTACCTTGTACAGCGGCCTCTGGACTTGGCCACTAGTGTTATCTTGTGCTTCCAGAACATCCAGCAGGGCATTCCTCTTAGAAAAGGGGATGTTTGGGAAAGTAGGTTAAAACCTTAACATGTAGAGTGTTTCCCTTTACTGAGACCAGTTTGTAGACTTGCATTAAACAGTTTAAAAATCTCACTTTTCGAACAGGTAGGCACTTGAGGGGTTTTTGCTTATTGTGCTTTGTTTTACATTTTGTCTAATACTTTGCCCCTTTGGTTAAATAGCCCAGGAAAAAATTTTAAAGTAAGAAAGCGGAAAAAAAGAAGGGCAAAACTAGGAACTGTATCCATTGACAGGACACTGTAAATAACATGCAGGAAGTATATTATAGTAAAATAATCTTGAATTATAGGTGTTTTTAGATGTAATAATCTTTGGGTTATCAGTAACATGTTTAAAGCAATTCCATAAATATTCCTTTATATAGGATCTTCATGGTAGAAAGACAATCCATCAGCCAAACAAAAATCTGTATCTTCAAGTCAGCTATGTTATATTGAATAAAATAGAGTACAGGAACCTTTATTAATTATAAGGAATACGGAACTGGTCTCAGGACCCTCTTTTGAAATTAAACTGTCACTGCAGGTCTCCTGAACTATACGTGAAATGATCGAGTTTCCAGTGGGATGGGCATTTTCTAAGTAATCCAAGATATTTAAAACTCTGATGGAAAATTTGGAATCGTCCTCTCCTTTGGAATCCATGAACCAGAACCATTAAATCTGTTACTCCCAGAAAAACATGGCCCTAAATCTTGACTACAGTCAAATAAAGAATCATTCCTTTCTCCCCAAAAGAGGGAAAAATAGATAAGAGTAGAAACCACAGGGAAAGTTATCTGCCTAACAATTGCCCCACTTGCAATCTGCTCCTAAACAGAGACTGCCCAGCGAAAGCAAATATGCATTTAAATAGTCTATTTGCAAAGGAAAAGGCTCTCCCGATCCCCTTTTGCTTTAAAAATGCAAGTCAAGTGCATCCCTTGATTAGGGGTCACCCAGCTGTTACTCCTTGTCCAGTGCTGCTCCACCTGACCTTCCCTTGGGCTCCTTGTAACCTCCAGGGTTGTCCTCCCTGGCCAGCCTTTGCATCAGGACCCAGGCAGCTGTGGGGCCGGGGTGGGGCTGGGACTCACGGAAGTGCTGTGTGTTTATATCCGAATCTGCGCCATGTGTTGTGTGTACTGTTCTTCGTCCAGCCCTGTTCAGGTGCTGAGACCCCAGCGAGGAGGCTCAGGAGGGGGACCCTCTGCGTGTGCGCCTGTCCTCCAGAGAAAGGAGGTTCAGCTTGGAGCAGAGGGCCTGAAGAGCAAAAAGTTGCAGTCCCACCCCTCTCCCCGACCCCCCCGCCCCATGTGAGATCCAGATAACTTGTAAGCTTTTTCATTGGATCCGATTTGACCTTCCTTTTCTGACTGCTGCTTGATGTTATGGCCACGGGCTCCCCACGGGGAGTTTATCACCCCCACCCCTGCCCCAGGCGGTGCACCCTTCTGCAGCAGGATGAGAATCGTGGGGTCCCTGTACCCATCCTCCCTGACCCATTCCGAGGGAGCCCCATCCCTGGGAAATGCTCCCTACAAACCTTCAAGTCCCCTAAGCAGACCACTGACATGGCCAAGTTGAAAAAAAACTCCCAGGCTACTTGTGCGTCAGTAACCTCGCTGGCTTCTCAGTCTCCGGGCAGTGATGGGTTCAGTGTTGAATGTGATGAATACTGTATTTTGTGTTGTTTAAATACATTTCCCAGATAATGTGAAAATGGTCCAGGAGAAGGCAGCTTCCTGTATGCGGTGTGCTTTTTTTTTTAACAAATAACAACTCCTTTTGAGAAACAGCCATTTCTACTTTGAAGTCATATCAATGAAAAGATGTATGTGCACTTACAATTTTCCTAATAAAGACATGTATTCAAATGTAGCAGCCAACAGTTTGAAATTAGTGTTGCCGTTCGGAATTTTCCAAACCCGGTATTTCTTCCTCCAACCCAGCACGGGAGGGGTCGCGTAATCCCAGCTGCACTGGTTAGTGGAAAACAGGCCATTGCAATCACGCTAATCATAAGGAAAATTCTGGGGGCATGCTTGCCTCTCCTAGTTAACTGATCCGTAGCAGGGGGAAAGGCACTCTCTTTTCTCTGAATGTCCTTGGTTTTGCTGGAATCCCTTCTTAAAGGCAAGCCAGTCCTCTACTCCAGAAGGGATGGTTTTGTGCAAGGGCCCACATAGTTGCCTGTCAGCTGTGGGGAAGGAAGCCTCCATTTGGTACTTCCCAGGCCAGTGGAGGACAACAGCGGCTGGTCCCTGAAGGCACCATCAAGGACCCAGCACCCTGGGCGTATTTTCTGTCCTGCGCTGGGGCCTTCTGGAAACTTACTGACTCTCTCAACAGCTGCCCGCCGGCACTGCCCTGGATACTTGAGCAGGCGGTGAGCCTGATAGGCTTCTGTCCTCATAGAGGTCAGCCTGTCACACTTTCTTCTACATTTTTTCTGGTCCACAGTCAACCGCACTGGAAAGGAGGGGCCAGTACAGAAGCCCCAAATGTCTGAGTCCAGATTGCTCTGTCCTCAGACCCTCTGCCCGTTGGCCCAGACATGACCACGTTACCCCTGTGCTCGGAACCTCCCAGCTCTCTATAGGGTGGCTTTGATGTGGTTGCTCAGTTGCAGATGGACTGGAGGAGGAAAGAAGTATTCGAGGAGGCCATGGCAAGAGATAGCATGGTGTCCGGGGACGAGTGTGGGTTTTGCAGAGTCGCAGAGCAGTGCTCCGATCCAGGTCTTCTCTCTGCTCCCTCCGTGACTTAAGACACACCACTTGCCCTGAGTCCCAGCCTCCGCAGCTCTAACCCAGAAGCTTAGCATCCCCAGGAGTTGGGCACACTAGACGCCGGTAGGATATGCTTCGCTCCCTCTCCACCTGCTGTTTCCTGGGGTCCACCTGCCTCTCCTTAGGCCTCAGCAGTGCTCAGATACCTGGAGCTAGAGGTGATTTTGAAAGGTGAGCAGGCGGGGAGAAGCCTCTTGTTTGGGTCTTGTAGGTTCCCTGAGCACCTTTGCGTGCTGGTCCCAGCACACGCCACCACACTTCTGGCACCAGGAACCGACACCGTCTGGGTTAAGTATCAAGTATTCAGAATGATACTGACTCTTCAGAACGATGTAGCTTCGCAGGGCTACTGGTCCCCGTGCAGTTGGCCGACAGCAGCTGCACCAGGCCTGGAGGAGGCAGTTTGGATGCTGTGGGGAGCAGGACGGCCTGCTCCCTGAGCTCATGGAGCCCGCAGTCCAAGGGACTGACTTGCAATTACATGAGCCTTTTGGTAGAGCATGGTAAATAGGACTTCAGCTAGCACTCCAAGGAGGTACCATTTAAGCTTGTGCTTGCTGCCATATTGGGACTGATAAAGGACCCAGAGGCATCCCCTAAGCACCCCCACAAAAGGCGCACAGATTCTGTTTAGGGGCTAGGCTCTCTTCCATCCTTGAACGGTGCGTTCACCAGCACCGACCCAACTTGCCTACATCACTTGTAGTGAGGTAATCATCAGCCTGTGGAGAGCTCCCCTGAGAACAAACTGGGAAAATGGAGTTCCCAGGTGGAGTCCCTCCCTAGGGCATCCCCCAAGGCGCTGCACAGAGTCCTGGTGGGGATGGGGGGAGCCGTGTTCCCAGTGCCTCAAAGAGGACTCGTCACGGTGGGTGTTTAACAGACATTTGACGTGTGAGCAGGTGGTGCGGCTAGCAGCCTCCGGGCAAGCCACACCAACC
>NC_058408.1:116343579-116393972 GCF_002201575.2 Neomonachus schauinslandi
CCCCCCCCCCCCCCCCCCCCCCCCCCGCGTTCCTACCTGGGCCTGGAGCTACTCTCAGATTTCAAGGAGGTTGCTCTGCTAAGTTTTCAAGAGTCAACACTCATTTTAGAGCAAATGAGTTGCAGCTACCTCTTGGCCCATGAAACCAAACAGAAACAAAGCCGAGTGCTCATTCCATACTTCCTTCTCTCCCTTTAACACGTTTCATCCTCCCCCCTCCTCACTCTGCTGATGGTCTGGCTCCTAGTCAGAAGGAAAGGCAACAATAAGAAAGGGGATTCATGAGCCCCACCTCTGGTCCACGGCCACCGCTCTCACCGGGCAGGAAGCGCCCTGCTCCCTTGCTACCCTACACCCGGCCCCGGAGCCCAGCTTCTCACCTGTCCAAGGACACCTCTCCCGACTCCCCCTCTCACCTGCACCAGCAATCTTTGACTCTACATCAACACACCAACATGCTCTAATATCTCCCATAGGAAACAAAATGAAGTGAAAATAGAACCAAGCCCGACATGGGATTCTTCAGCCCTCTGTCTCCTACCACGTCCGCCCTACTCTGCTTCTCGTCACACGCAAGTCTTCACAAGAGTGGTCTATATTTCCCGTGTCCACTTTCTCTCCTCCTCTCTCTCTTCTCTTTCTTGAAAAACCCACCCCCAACCAGAATTTTGACCCTACCACTCACTCCACTAGACCTGCTCGTTGTTAAGGTTGTCACTGAGCCGTCGGGAAATGCAATGGTCAGTTATCAATTCTCAGCTTCCTCTGGCTCCCGGCAAACTTGACAGCACTGGTCACCCTCCTTGAAACACACTCTCTCGTTGGCTCTCAGGAGACCATTCCTGACTGCTTCTTCAGCTTCATACCTTCCCATTTTTTTTCTGTGTCCTCCTTATCCTCCAGACACCTAAACACAAGGACACCCTTAGGTCAGTCCTCGGATGCTCTGTATTCATACCAGGTGGCCTCATTCACTCTCCTGGCCTTGAACACCATGCAAAGGCTGAGGAACCCAGACGGATCTCTCTCCTGGGCTCTGGGCTTGGACACCCTCTCCTCCTCTGAAAGTGATCATTTGCAAAAGGAAACTCCTCTTTTCCACATCCCTCAACCTGCTCATCCCCATTTCTGTAAATAACAACTCCATTCCTTCCAGTTGCTCAGGCCAAAACCATATAGCCATCTTGGATTTATTTTATTCCCTTACAACCCTGAACTAAATCATTAACAAACCCAATTAGTTAACCTTCAAAATATACCCAGAATCCAATCACTTCTCACGGCTGCCATCTTGGTCCAGCTCCCGCCCCCCACCATCGCCCCCGCAGTGGCCTGCCGAGCCACCTGGTCATGCCACCCCTATTCACACCCTCCAGTTTTTAACCAGTGGAGGTTTACACCAACTGGCTCCTGCCATCTCCCTGACCTCACCACTCTCTCTGCTCCCGCCACAGAGGCTCCCTCGCCCTTGATCAGGCCAGGACTGCCCCTGGCCGGGGACTTTTGTGCTGGGTAGCCTCAGCCCAGATAGCACATGGCTCACCCCCTCCCTTCATTCAGTCTCTGTTGGCCACCATCTTGTCAGGAGAACCTTGGCAGACTCCCCCAGCCTGCGGCCCTTCCCCGATGCGTGGCCCCCTTATCCTGCTCGGCCTCCCCCAAGGCACAGCCCCTTCTGCCAGCTACCCATGCGCTGCCCGCTTCACATGAGAAGGTTCAAACCACACGGGAAGAGAGGGGCTTGGTCTGTTTTGCTCACTTTGTGGCCGGCACCTAGAAGTATTTTTGGAATGACTGCCTGATAAATCAACAGGAGGTTAACACATTGGAGTCTTTCTTCACACATCTCTGAAATGAAGATAGCAGGACTCACCTCACAAGGTCACGTGTTCATTCCCACACTCAAGGGCACACTGTGAAGTCATCATTTAGCACCAAATTGACCTCATGCCACTGTGCACATATCGGCTGGTCACACACACACACACACACACCTTGCCTCATATCTAGCATCCCCCGTGCCTGAGGCTTCCCCCTGGAGTCCCCAGAGCACGAAAAACCATAGTGGTTCAGTTCCTGTGACCGAGATTGAAGACTCATCCCTGTCCTCCTGGCACCTCCTTCTGAGTGCTCCTTGCTCCTGTGGGAACCTGCACACACTTCCTGTGCGGATCGTAGGGGTTTCAGTGCTGGCCTGGGGTCCATTAGGCCTGGGCTTTGCAGCCAGGGCCCAGGAGGAGGGCAGCTACAACTGGCCCAGGGTCCGGGGACGGGGCCTCTGCTGCTACTGCTTCATCCCAGGCCTGACTTGGGGCGGTGGATGGCAGGCCAGCCCCCTGGGGAGGAGGTCAGGGGAAGAGCTGAGGACTCAGGAAAGGCTGGTGGCAGCAGGGCAGTGTTCCACTCTCGCAGGCAGCAGCCAGGCTCTGCAACCCAGCTGGGGAAGTTGCTCAGGAGGAGGAGCGACCGGTCTTGGTCAGTCTAGAAGGCCCCAGATGCAGCCACAGGCTCACCTTGTCCTGGCCTCTTCCAGGCATTTCCCTGAACATCAGCCCAGGTCACATGGGCTTGTAGGCCGTGAGGAAACAATCATTTGGGGGCATTCCTGAGCTCCGGGGGAGGCGCCTCTCCTTCTGGACACTGTGGGAACCCTCGAGCACCATGTCCAAACCTTGGCACCTGGGAATGAGGCCTACCAGGGACCAGCTCTTTCCAGTTCTTCCTCTGTGGGGGCCTGCCCCCGTGCTCAGGCAGCCAAGGGGAACTGAAGGCTAATGCATTCACGGTGCTTCTCCTTAAGTAGGCAGGACAGAGTTCCCAGGGAGGACAAACACACACCTTGGTCAGATGCTTTCCATCCAGCTGACGTTTCGGGAGCAGCCTCTGCCTGTCAGCCCACAGAGGTGTTTTTCAGATGACTCCTTCTTCAGTGTTCCCCACAGGCCCACGAGATAACAGCCCTCTCCCGTGTGATGGACACAGACGCAGAAGTCCAAAGCAGCTGTGGAGTCTCCACATCTCAAGGCTGGGACGAGGGAGGCCCAACTGATCCTGGGCTGTTAGGCTCCAGTGGACCTGGCAACCCCTTCTTGCAGTTTGCAAAGCTCCCCAGGCAGAGGTGGTGGGCGGGGAGCTGCTGCGCTCAGGTCGGGGTCTGCCCTGTATGGTTCAAGTGTATGTCTGGGGCTTAAGAGTCCATCTAGAGGAAATGCTCAGCAAGCTCAGGCTACGAAATCAGTATAGACTGTCAGAAGCAGCAATTTTTTTTTTCTTTTCTTTTCTTTTTTTTCCAAGGTTTTATTTATTTATTTGAGACAGAGAGAATGAGAGAGACAGAGAGCACACGAGAGGGGGGAGGGTCAGAGGGAGAAGCAGGCTCCCTGCCGAGCAGGGAGCCCGATGCGGGACTCGATCCCGGGACTCCAGGATCATGACCTGAGCCGAAGGCAGTCGCTTAACCAACTGAGCCACCCAGGCGCCCAGAAGCAGCAATTTTTTAAAAAGTGAAATAGCACCAAAAAATAAAGAAAGAAGAGAATGGTATGGAAAACGTTGGCATATGTCACACCTACTAGAACAATTTGCACGTGTGTGTGTGTGCACGTGTGTGTGTTTTATAATGTCAAATCCAATTTTTTATGGTGGACTATCCTCATAACATGTACTGCTCTTATGCACATAAAACCCGATGATGAACATGGCTTGCCTTCCTGAGTAGAAGGAAAGAAGTTAGAAGAGGACACCAGATTTCTTTGATTTAATAAGAGTTTTTAAAAAACACAAATGTTTCTAAAATCAGCCTACATTTTACAACCACAGTAGACATCTAATGGCTTTTTTTCCTCTCCTAAACAGCTGTAGGCTTTACAAGTAAACGGTGATATTAAAGAACCAAGACGGCACGGCCATAATCGCTACCCCGTATTGAGCCTCCGGCTCTGTGCTTCTACATTGGTACTGAAGGTAGTCCTTCCCAGGGAAAGCTCCTGACTGATACGCGGTGTAAAGATGCTGCTGATCCCAGCACAGATGAGGACAGGGAGGCTCAGAAAGGTGCAGGGGAGCCCCCGAAGCCTAGGCGCATGTGCTGGGCTGCAGCTCTGGAAGCCAAGTGCAGGTGTCTCTGACCCCACGGCTCATTCTGTGCACTCTCTGGAAATGGCTGGGTATGAGCCATCCCAGGAAAGGCACGGTGCTCACTCTGCTTTTCTAGAATAACAAAACAAGATCTCACCCACAAGGCGCTCTCCCTTATAGCTGCCAAGGCCTGTGTTCTCAAGTTGCCTTGTGAGAGAGCCCACTTCCAGTGTGGCAGGCTCACGAGGCCCCTGCTGCCCTCCCCAAACCTGGTCATTGTGGACCTGTGCACTGGGTCAGCACTGGGGCCACAAGGAGCAAGGGCCTGGCACCTGGGGTCCCAGAAAGGGAGGACTTGAACCCGAAAATTCTCAAAGAGAGGAAGCTGAGGGAGTCATTCTTTGGGCAGTCAGGGGTATCAGTGATGCTGTTCAGATGCCTTTTCCAAGGCCTTAAAGAATTCTGATGTGCCTAGACAGTCCCAGTAGCTGCCTGTTGTCCCAGCAAAATGACTAACAGTGCCCTTCCTCTCTCAGAATGTCCTATTTCGAATGATAAATCCTCTGGCCACCTCATCAAATAATGAAAAAGTGTGTGGAATCTGCTAGGCTTGTGCCAGAATGGCAAAAGGTCCTGCTCCTCCCAGCCCTCTTCCTCCTCGGTCTTCTCCTCTCCTTCTAGCAAAGCCTAGACAAGCCTCGGGTCCACGTCCCACTTCCTCCCCTGGCCTTCTACTCTTCACCCAAACCTGGAGCTGCTCTGGCAGCTGGCCTTGGGCTCCTCATCCTCTCTGGAGGCCAGGCACGAGGCAGGGAGGCCAGCCCAGGAGAAGGAGCACGGGACCTGCAGTCCGTGCCCACCCCATCACAGACCACACGGGAGACCTGGGGAGGGATCCGAGCCTCCCGGAGCCTGGAGCTCCTCACATGCAGTTCCTCCTCTGTAGCTCACTGCACAGGGAGAAGGGCCAGCTCTGGGCTGCCCCGGGGAGGGTGGCGGGGGGGGGGGGGGGGGGGGGCGGGGGGAGGTGCTGGAGATAGGGTGGCTGCCTGAGTACAGGGAAGGGGGAGAAATCAGAGGGGGAGACGAACCATGAGAGACTATGGACACTGAGAAACAAACTGAGAGTTCTAGAGGGGAGGGGGGTGGGGGGATGGGTTAGCCTGGTGGTGGGCATTAAAGAGGGCATGTACTGCATGGAGCACTGGGTGTTATACGCAAACAATGAACCATGGAACACTACATCAAAAACTAATGATGTAATGTATGGTGACTAACATAACATAATAAAATAAAATTAAAAAAAAACAACTTAAGAGTCACTTAAAATAAATAAATAAGTCTGCTGCCCAGGATGTGGTTTGAAAATCATTTTTGCCCCTTTACCTGTGAACTGAAAATCTTATGTCTGGATTTCACTATTTCTTAATTTTGCTGATGGCTCACAAACCATAGACCTCCACACTCTTGAACATATGTGTCCTTGGAAGTTCAGCCTCCCCATCATCCTTGCTTCCCAATCGGTCCAGCTTCAGCAAATTCATGCCACCAGCTGTCCTGCCAGGGGGCCCCCAGCGCCTGCGGGGCCAGTGCAGCAAACACGGGTCCCTTCTCAGAGCAGCCAGATGGCCTCCTACCCACAAATAAATTAATAAATAAATAAGGTTTACAAGTAAAATAAGACGGACGGCGCCCTCTGCTAGGGTCCCCACACGCCCACTCCTCGGCCTGGTCCGCACCCGGAGGTTGTCTTGAAGGATGTTACAGAAATGTCCAATGCAGCTTGGAAATGATTTCCATTTTGTCTTCTCCCCCCACCCCCACACGAGGGGCTGTTTTACAGAAATCAGATCAAAGTGGAACAAATTTGTGAGGTTCCCAGCACTAAAATGCTCCTTCCCCCCGAGGTTTTTGTTCACATGTTCACACCCTTCGGTCCCAAAGTGAAACAAAACAAGACAGAAAAAGGCATCTTCGGCAGGTTTGAGCTTGGAATTGTGGCAGGAACTAAAGACATTTATAAGAAATCTCATTTTAGAGACTTAGCCAAGCCCAAACACTCGATTGGCCAAGGGGGCTGCTGCCAGCCTTTGGGAGCAGCTCCAGCCTCGATTTGTGACTCTTTGGGTATGTCCCCCCATGCTTGGTGTAATGAAGGTCAGGTTCGTAGATCCTGGCATTTTCCAGAACCCAGAAATTGAAACACAGAGTCTAACTGACTCTCTGGACGTGGCCAGTGCAGGTCATCTATGAGAAAAGATATGCAGAGCTTTGATGAGAGTCTGGAAGAAAAAAACAAAAGAAATGAATGGAAAACAGAATTTATAAAATAATATCAAACATTTAATTTTAAACAATGTGAAAAGGGCCTTTATAATGGCCTTCAACTACTTAGGATTTTGGAGTCAATCGACTGCCTTCCTCACAGAAGACTGAAAAAAGCGCCTCCACGGGAGCAACCTGTTAGATTCTGGAACAAAATCATCAGCCTCTCCTTGCTTTGGCATTCCCCCACTGTGCCCAGGAAAAAGCAAGCTTTTTGTAGGCACCAAATAAAAATGTTCCGCATGGATCTCACCACTCCTTTATTTGAAACCCTCCAAGAACTTCCCTAGGCATCCCTCTCTACCCCCATTTCCCTTCTCCATCCTCAATCACACGGGCTCCCTCCTGCCTCCTCCAGGGTCCTCAAGTGCACCTTTCCTTTGTCCAAGGCCTTCTCCCAGACCTTCCACCCCACCATGGCCCTTATCCTTCAGCTGGACCCTCCCCTCCCCCGGGAAGCCTCCCTGATAACCACTCCTGCCCCACCCGGTTTTCTTCACACCCCACCGGCCTCTGCCTCACCTAGGAGGCAGACACTTCCTTCCACACCGCACCCAGCCCTCCCCGCTAGGACACCCTTTGAGGGCAGCTGGTCATCCCGCAGTGTCGCCTCTCTGGAGGTCCTCTCCTATCACGCAGCCAGGTCTAAGTTTGCTTACCTTCTCTCTGGTGGGACCCTAACTCACTATCCCAAGCAGCATGCAGCAAAGGCGTCACCTGCTAACGAGTTACAGAGCAGCCCCTGTTTTTGTTTGTTACTATGGCCCGTATGCCCTGAGGATTTTTCATTGGTGGAATTATCATCATTTGAGTAATGTGGCAAGCTCATATTTCTCTAAACACTTTCATGTGGTTGCATTTGCAATATGTTAATATATTAAACATAAAGAGTAGTATTCATTTTATTTAAAAAGAAAACAATTTAGTTTAGCAAGCTTAAGACAGAACACTGTGACTCCCCAGAACTATAGATTGCAGATTAGGAAAACTGGAATGTACTATTTTTAGCATGCTTGTGCAAGACCCCCAAAGGACTGGCTCACAAATATCTATCTTGTTTGGCACTTTCTCCCCATACATGTTTGGAAAGAAGATTATTGCCTTAGCACATTTTCAGTGAGTATATGAAAGAAAAGAGAAGGCAAATTCAAGAAGGGGATTTAGTAAAAGAAATAGAGAAAAGCAGGCGTGAAAAGCAAGTGGAGAGGCGCAGAGCACCCCCCCGGGGGAAGGCCTGGGCCAGGGGCTCTCAGCCCGAGCAGCATGGCAGGACCCGGATTCCCAGGCTGTGACCAGAGAAATCAGTCTTGGGGGTGGGATGCAGGCAGCAACCTTTTTTGTTCTGTGGGTAATATCATGCTGGGAAATCACTGGTCTGGACTCATGGTTCTCAAATTTAAGGAATTAAAAGAATTGCCCCAGAACTTCTTAAGACACAGATTTCTGGCTGTACCCCCAGAGCTCCAGATTCCACAGGCCTGGGTGGAGGCTAAGCAGGTGCATCTCTAACAGGTCTACGGTGACAGGATGCTGCAGGTCCAGGATCACAGTGTGAGAGAGAGCCTGTGCTCTGGAGCTTGGGGCCTTCAGCCTAAAAAGTTAAAAGTATTGGATGGTGTGCGGGCAGTGACCGTGTCCTGTTCTGGGAGCAGTAGGGCAAAAGAACTGTGAGATTTCAAGATTGAAAGACACACTCATCCTCTGGAGTGTTAATCCTGCCTCTTGGTCTCTCCCTCTGCAAGCACCCCTCCCCTCCGGCACAGGGAGCTCCCCTGTCTCCTAGGAGAGTCTAGGACATTTCTTCCAGATTTGATTACTGTGAAATTCTCCCTTAAATGGAGCTGAGTTTTTTGTGCTGTATCTTCTATTCTTTGGTCTCAGCACACCTGAGAGTGAAGGCTGCATCATTCAGGTGATATGAAGACCAGGGGCGTTACCATCTTGATTTCTGATCCAAGTATCTCCCCAGTACCTCTTTGGATGGGGTGCAGTACCCTGCCCTGGCTCCCGGCCCAGGCCAGCCCCTGTCTGCATGCTCCAATGTTTCCAGAGCTCAGCCTGCTCACACTCCCGTACCTCATCTGTTTGTTTTGGTTTTTTTTAGTTAAGTTCAAGTTAGTTAACATATAGTGTAGTGTTGGTTTCAGGAGTAGAATTTAATGATTCATCATTTACATAAACACCCAGTGCTCACCCAACAAGTGCCCTCCTTAACGCCCATCAGCCAGTTACCCCATCCCCCCACCCTCCTCCCCTCCACCAGCCCTCAGTTTGTTCTCTCTATTTAAGAATCGCTTGTGGTTTGCCTCCCTCTCTGTTTTTATCTTATTTTATTTTTCCTTCCCTTCCCCTATGTTCATCTGTTTTTCCTTGAACTCTGTTTTTATCCCCAAGAAGGGAAGTCCCTGTGATGCCTTCACTTCACTTCTAACTAGACCTCTACAAAACCAAACAGGATGGGTGCAAAGGGGAGGACAGGTCATATGAACTTGGGCACCAGAAGGCATGTGAAATTTGATCCCATTTCTGTCACTAGCTGTAAGACCCTAAAAAAGCCCCTCCATGTCCCTGAGCTCCAGTGGCCACCAAAAGTCTTTGTGGCCAGAATCTGAGGTAGGGGCTCTATTACCAAAGGAAAGCTCTCTTGATTCGGGATCCACTGGCTCCTTGAAGCACTTTCTTTCTCACCTGGTGGAATCAAAGGCTTTGTGGGGCTAGGTAAGGCTGGCTGGCCCTGTACTTTTCTCGAGGCTGGCCTGAGAGGCCCTGGTGAGTGGCCCTGTCAGACTGCCCTTCCTGGGGCTAGGCAGTGAGCACTGACCCCACATGCCCTGAAACTAGGCATCCTGGACCCATTTGATGTGTTGGTGTGTCCTCCCTTCTGAGGCTTCCCTTCCCACCTGCCTTGGACTTCGAAAATGAGATAGAGAGAAGATAGATAGATGATAGATAGATAGATAGATAGAGAGATAGATAGATAGATGATAGATGATGATTGATAGATAGATAGATAGATAGATAGATAGATAGATAGATAGATAGATAGATAGATAATAGATACATGATAGATACATGATAGATAATAGATAGGGAATGATTCCACTCAGTGAGGAAGAAGGCGAATCTACCCAATCCCCAGTCACTAAAATCCTCAGGGCTGGGCAGTGCTGAGGTCCAAATGCTGATGTCAAGATTCTGAGAATCCCACATGCATATCTTCCATCCTAATCTCTCAGCGAAGCTGCAAACTCATGGATTAAATCACCTGCTTGCACATCAAAGGCATCTCAAACTTTGCATAGACAAAACTGAAGTCCGCATTTTCACATCCACCTTACCCTGGTCAAGTAATTCCCCTCCCAGTTTTTCTACCTCTGTAGGCCACATGGTGTCACCCCAAAACCCAGAGCCACCTGTGATTCCTCAGCCGCAGCCCCACCCACCCACCCTCACCTCCATCCAGCCCATCAGCAAAGCCAGAGAGATTGTTAAAAAACCAACTCAAACTCACTCTCTCAGAGCTTCCCATAGCCCTCGACCTCCACACCTGATCACACCTGCCCTTGCCCACCGCCTCACCTGGCTGCACAGAGCATCTCAGGGGGAGGGAGGGAGTGTGCAGAGAGTGAGAAGCGAACTGGCAGGGGTGGGGGGCCTCTAGGGGCCCCGGAATGCGGGAACCAGTGCATTTTGCCCATTTGCCACTTCCAGGCTGTGGCCCCAGCCTCCGTGTTGCTGCCTCCTCTCAGCCCTCAGCCATGTCTCCGTCGCTCTCATCCAATTCATGGGACGCCCTGAGTGTCTCCAGCATGCTTCATTCCACTCAATTCCTCACAGAACTGAGGGCAGAGCCAGCTGCAGGGGCTTCAGTCTGAAGGAACAATCAGGGGGTTAGTACGTGTCTTGGAGACTCAGTCCCTGAGACCATGGGTAGAGACATTGCCACCAAAAGAGTGGTGCTCTTTTGGGATGGGATTCTGGGGGGCTGTGTGGAGTATCTTCTGTCACCTTCCAGACCCAATCCCCCTCTCTGGGGCCTGATGTCTGCCCTGGGGTCCAACGCTGGGCCAGCACTGCTATCTGCATCACCAGCAGGAGGTGAAGATGTTGGGAGAGGTGGGGTCAGGATGTTCATTCCCTGGAACCGTCAGACCAGGTCAGTCCTGGTTTCCGCAGTTGGAAGGTTGCAGCTCTGTCCAGGGGTACCCCCTGAACTTGCATCTAGTCACGGCTCCCTCTCCCTGCTCAGGGGGTGACGGACCCTGTGTCCTGCCTGCACCTTTGTAAGGAGTCTCCTTGTTAAACTCTTTTGAAATGACCCTCGCGTGAGTGCGTCATCTCTTTTCTGCTGGGACCTTGATCGCTACACTCACTTTCCCGTTTTCAGATTCTATTTTCCCATGATGTCTGCATTTCATATAACAAGCCCATGTTACTGTTTAGTAGAGGTCAACAGCAAAGATAAAGAACAAGGAAAGGCAGCATGCAGGCGCTGCATGGTCAGGGGGCTGCTCCCTGACCTGGCTCATCCCAGTTTCAAACCCAACGGGGTCACAGGGCTGACCCAGCCCCTGCATCTGTGCATAAAAATACCCAGGGGTGGATTCTAACTCAGTAGTTAGGAGGGCACCAAAAGGATTGGCTGAGCACGACTCAATTCCCACTCTGGAGTGAGGTGTTCTAACTCTAGTCTGCGTTACTTCCATAGTTAGACCTGGGAGGACCTGGGGTCCAGCCGGGCCTAGCCTGTGTGACCTCAGACAAGCCACCTAAACTCTCTGTGCCCCAACCTTGTCATTGACAGAGTACTGCCTACGGAGAGAAATAAATGAAATAATGTATCTAAAATGTTTAGCATATTAAGCACCTAGGAAGTGCTCAAAACACGGAGATGATTTTTATTGTAATTATAAATGCTACTCTAGGGGCGCCTGGGTGGCTCAGTTGGTTAAGCGACTGCCTTCGGCTCAGGTCATGATCCTGGAGTCCCGGGATCGAGTCCCGCATCGGGCTCCCTGCTCGGCGGGGAGTCTGCTTCTCCCTCTGACCCTCCTCCCTCTCATGCTCTCTGTCTCCCATTCTCTCTCTCAGATAAATAAATAAAATCTTTTAAAAAAAATTAAATGCTACTCTATATAGTGAGCAATTAATGAGCACGGTAAAGGGGGTTATGGTATGCCTACTTCTAGTTTCTTTTTCACAGGGTGAGTGTGGCAAGGAAGCATTTGTGTCCTGGGTCTTCTCGTGGTCTTCAGGCTTTATTCTGTCCATGCTCTTCTGTGTGGCCCAGACTGCCTGAGGCCCAACCTGCTCTGCCTTGGGGGAGCGAAGGCCTCCTATCCAGGTCCTTGTCTCTGTTCACAGAAAATCTGCAGTCTCTGCATCTGCAATCAAAGTTCACCCCGCGCACAGAGACATTACCGCTTGATGTCTGAGGAAGAAAGATCCCTTATTGGGTCCCCCAGGGCACCCCCCTGTTGCCAGCCTGGGGGTCCATTTGGGACAAGCATCTTGCGGTAGGTCACCTGAGGGCTCTGTGACTGGCTCAGGGTGGCATTGGGACCCTTTCAACGGTTTGCTATTCAGGACGAGTCTTTTCCTGAATGAGATTCAGGCTGAGTCCCCCCATTGGGCCCCTACATGGACAATTCCCCCATAACAGTACCTTGTCCTTGCTGTCCACCTAACCACTCTGCCCACCATTGGAGGCTCTACCAAAGCCTTTGTGAGTCGGCACAGTGAGTTGGACGCCCACGGTAAGGGCACCAGCACATGTGAGGGTAGGAATGTAGGCCTGAAAGACCGAAGACACGCATCGTCCATTCCAGACGGGCCAGGAGCGAACGCTTGCCAGGGAGGCTTTCAGGACGACACCCAAGAGACAGCTAGAGCGCCACAGACTTTGCCTGCCTCCCACATCTGTCCACTCCCTTCTGCTCATGTGCAGCCCAAGTCCACAGGAAAATCAAGAAGATCACATTCGCAACATCTGGGTAGCTCAGGGCTCCGTTCCACGGTCTCCACCATAGCGCCCTGGCTCTAGCTACATGATGCGTAATGGACAACAGGGTTCCCTATGGCACCGCACCTTCTACCCACCTCTGTTGGGTGTTCAACAGCTCCTGCTAGCTAGTTTGATCTTTAAAACATACATTCTTTCAAACCCTTCTCCCCAAGTGAAATTCTCCAACGTGTGTGTGTGTGTGTGTGTGTGTGTGAGCGCGCCTTTAGAATAAAATCCAAACACCTCCCCAGAGCCCACAGGCCCAAGGATCTCTGCCTCTGGTTAGCTTGCAGTGTTCACCCAAACCACCCCTCTCCCCATTTCCTGCCACTCAGCCTCCCCAGCTGCTTCTGTGTCCCTTGGCCAAGCCAAGGTTGGTCCCTCCTCAGGACATTTGCACTGACTGTTTCCTTTGCCTGGAGCACTCTCCCCTCATCTTCCCACAGCTGCCCACTCTTCACCCTCAACTTACAGAAACGTCCTCAGAGAGGCCTCCCCAGATCACACCAGGCAGACCACCCTCTCCATATCAGCCCCTTGCCCCACCCCATTTAGGCAATTAGGGTGCAAAAGCATTTCCTTGATAATTTTGGGTTTTTTATTCATTGTCTGTCTGTGGACATAAGTGTATAAGGACAGAGCCTTATCGTTTTCCATCCGTGTCACCAGGGCCCTAGAACACCAGTGCAGAGCACATAGTAGGTATGTAGTGAATGTGTGAGGCCTGGATGGATGAATGGTCGCCCAGTGTAGAGACGCAGGGTTGTAGCTCCAGGATGAGGAGCCAGGAGAAGGCCAGGCCGCCATGCTGCCCTGTGGACCTGCTGCACGACAGGACTCATGGAAGCAGAAATGCCCACACATCCTCCTGTCGAGTGCAGGCCCGGGTGCCCCTGACGAGGGAGACTGGGGTCTGAAAGCAGTGCATGCTCAGACGCAGACGTTCAGGTGAGGGGAGCATGGGGGAGACACGGGCCCCGGGGATTCCAGCAGGCCTGGGACCAAGGAGAAGAGGCCGGGCTTGACACCAACTGGTGGGATCCTGGGCTTTGGAGCTAGGCGGCTTGCCCAGGCCACAGCTGGTCGGGCTCTGCCGGGCCTCCCTGGGGAAGGAGAGCTGTATAAACAGGAAATCCACTGCCTTTGATAAGCCCTAAGTCCTTGTAGGTTTCTTTGTCCCAAACATTTTCTCTACTGGTTTGAGGCCTCAGCTCTGATACAGGAAAATGAATTTCACACTTGCCTCCTTCCTTACTCAATCACCATGCAGGAGAGGGGCAGGGGAAGAAAGAGAGAGAGAGACAGAGGAGGAAGGGGGAGAACAGGAATACAGGAGAAAAAAAGGTAAGAAATGGAAAGAAAGAAGGAGAGAGGAGAGTAGGAGAGGGTGACACATGGAAGAAGAAACAAAGAACTGAGTGATTATAAAATTTCTCTAAAGTCAACCATCTATACAAGAATAGAACTTTTGAAAGCTAGAGGAATTTTGAAGGCATTAACCTATAAAGTTTCATAGGTTGGAATTTCTGTGCACTCCTTGTTTGCAAAACACCCAAGTAAGAAACACTCTCCTTCTGATGAAACGGGTCTCATCAGAAATTCCCTCTTCTAGGGGCGCCTGGGTGGCTCAGTCGTTAAGCGTCTGCCTTCGGCTCAGGTCATGATCCCAGGGTCCTGAGATCGAGCCCCGCATCAGGCTCCCTGCTCGGCGGAAAGCCTGCTTCTCCCTCTCCCACTCTCCCTGCTTGTGTTCCCTCTCTCGCTGTGTCTCTCTCTGTCAAATAAAGAAATAAAATCTTTAAAAAAAAAAGAAAGAAAGAAAGAAAGAAATTCCCTCTTCTAGCACATGCTGTCCTCCCCAGGAAGGTGGCCAGAGCCTGGGGCAGTGGGAGGGCGGGCAGAGGGTGTCGTGTCCCTTGTCCCCCAGGAACCAGCATGTGGTCCTCTGCGCACCGACAGCAGCCTGCCCTGGGCCCTCAGAACACGGAGACCCGGTCAGGAGTTTCTGCTACTCGAAGCCGGTCATGCTGGCGTTCACATGGGTCCTGGCGACCCTGTTCTCCAAGGGAAGGTGGTGCTGAAGAGCAGAAGTGAGACCATGTTGCTAGTCGATAACTGCATGGCCTCCAGGAGGGCCTTCAGTATTTTAAACCCCAGTGTTTTCATCTGTGAAATGGGGAGAATGAGAGTACCAACCTCTCAGGGTTATTGACAAAGCTCAGGAGGAACAAGGCAAGGGCAAGTTAACTGTGAGCACAATGCTCGTGCCCACAGGGAAATCAGACAGCACAGTTGTCTCCTTCACCCAGCACGTCCAAGTAGGCAGTGTAGAGGATAAGTGGGTCAGGTCATGTGGCCACTGGCCCAAGACAACCCGTGCGCTCCCTGCACAGACTTTCCACTTGTTCCAAGCACCCAGCACTGGGCAAAGATGGATCTTCCAGTTTTTCAAGACGAATTTGTTGAACATAAACGAGGCACTTGCTGGCACATGCTGGGGCCTGTGCTGTGTGCAGGGGCTGCAGAGATGAGTAACAACAGCCGTTGATTATCGACCACTTGCTTCATACATCTATCTCCTTTATTCTTCCCACAGTCCTGCATGGTGGGTGTTATTCCCATTTTACGGATGGAGAACCTGAGGCTCAGTGAGGCTGAGTCAAGTCCAAAGGCCATTTAGTCATTAGGTGGCAGAGCCCCCTAGTATCTGCTGATTCTCCAGCCTTTGACCATAACCACCTCACAGGAAGGACAAGTCCTTGGCTCTGAAGACCTTGGGGAATCGGTAGAAAACAGACAGGAAAATGAGCAAGATGTTGTGCGATGAAGCTGTGGGAGTGGGAGAAGAGCACAGTGCACAACCTGCACAACCACCCATTGGCCCTTGGGGGAGAGAGGTGCAAGGAGCAAGGGAGGGAAAGCCTGGCTCCTTTCGGGAGAGACAGGGAATTTGAAGTGGCCGAGATAGGGTTCATAAAAGGTGGTGCTGGGGAAACAGGCCAAGCTGTGCACTGAAGTATCTCCCTCTACCTGACCTCAGGGACCACTCCGATGACCCCACATCAGTGTGTGCACAGCTGTAATCCAGTATATCGGAGACTTCCCCGGCATCTCCACTAGCACGATGGGAACAGGCGAAGCCAGCTCATGCTTACCTGGTACAGACGTGTGTCAGCACTTTACTGAGTAGCCCTTTCCATCGTCCCAACAACTGTAGGAAGGGGGTACAATGATTAGCCCCTTTCACAGGCAAGGAGATGGAAACTGTGATCGTTAATTTTAGGTATTAACTTGACTAGGCCATGGTGCCCAGTTGTTTGGTCAAACACTAATCTAGATGTTGCTGTGAAGGTATTTTGGGGGTGTGATTAACGTTTAAATCAGTAGAATGAATAGAACACGTTATCCTCCATAATGTGGGTGGGTCTCGTCTAATCAGTTGAAGGACTTAAAAGTAAAGATTGAGGTCCCCTGAAGAGCAAAGTGTCTGCCTCCAGGCTGCCTTTGGACTCAAGACTGCAACATCAACTCCTGTGGGAATTTCCAGTCTGATGGCCCTTCTTGTAAATTTTGAACTTGCCAGCCCCAACAATCATGTTTGCCAAAGCAAACTTCCCTTTCCACAGGCCCTATGAAGAAAGCTGGTTACATTTGCCAAGGATCAGGAAAATAGCCCAGAAGCTTCTTCCTTGGGTAAGCTGAGAGCTGGCACTCACTCAGCTCTGATGCAGAGCCCCTCAGGTGAGGCATCCTGTGGTGGGGTATTTGCCACCCAGCCAGGCTCCCTAGGGAGACCACAGAAACCCTCCTCTACTTGGGGTCAGAGGCTGCAGGGCCTGTGTCCCAGGTCTGTGACTCTCGCTTCCCCTCTCCCCAGGTCATGGAGCTCCCAGGGTGCCCAGGTTATGTCCCGGGTCCTAGCAGCCCACCTGAAGCCGCCAGCTCTTGGGGGAGGGCAATACTGATCTCTACACTGTATTACCATGCCCTACTTGGTCTCGCAGAGTGACTCAGAGGTTGGCAGAGACTGGGGGTTCTATAAGAAGGGAATTAGAAAGAGATCCAATGAATGAGGCCATGGCATTTGTCAAATCATCCCTCAATGAATTTAAAGGATCTGCTCGAAAGTGCTTCAGGCCTTCTTGGAGGCCTCTGTGCCTGGGCCAGTGAAGGCCTTTGGTCCTCAGCTCCACCCAGGGTCCTGGGTGCCTGTGAAGAGTTCCTTGGATATCCTCAGTGAATATTGCTATTTTCAGATATCCCCCTTCCTAAGAGCACAGAGACTCCATTTTGCAGAATCTTCTCTCTCCTTCCCTGATCCCACCCATCACATCTCTCCTGGGGTGAGGGGTCTGGGAATTGAGGGCTTCCTTCCCAAGCTGGGCTGAGGGATGCCCTGTGAGAGATGCAACCTTCAAGTGCAGAGAGGCAAGGACAGAAAATGTAATGGGATGGGGCTCCTTCTGGTGCTGCTGGTATCTGGAAAAGAAAACTGGGATCTGCTGACCCCCCAAGGCAATGCTGGTCCTTGTTCTGCTTTTTTTTTTTTTTTTTGTCCTGAGCTGATTTTCCATTGCTCTTTCCATCTATGCCATAAATGTCCCTGGTGCCTGAGCAGGGTGGGGATGGAGGATACACATTTCTAGTTGGTATCTGAGTCCTGAATGACTTCGAACATGGATACTAACAGAAAGTTCTAAGTCAACCAATATATACACCGGGGCTTACATGCATTTAAACACAAAGGTGTGTTTTGTTTAAAAATTAAGAAAATTATTTAATTAAAAGAATTAAGAAAATTAGTTTGGCGGCTGCCAAGCAGGGAAACGTGTGTGGGCCATGGCAGGATGGACAGCTTAGAGCTCCTGAGACTGAGGGTGTTTGCAAAGGAGATCCTCCCAGGAGGGCCCGTTCAGCGCGCTGGGGCACCTGAGCGCCGGCTGCAGGCACGCAGGGCAGTACGCTGTCCTGTCCTTTCACGGAGCTACGCGTGAAGCTGGGAAAGAGATCAGAGGGGTTTTGTCCCATCCTTGACTATCTCCCCAGCTCTCTTCTCCCTCCTCCCTCCACTTTCCACCTTGCAGAGCTCAGCTATACCAATCGGTCCACGTGAATCACTCTTAAATCTGCACTCTGTCCCCATTTCACTTCCAAAGTTCAGTCTCACATTTTCTATTGCCACCTCCAGCCTGATGCCCCCTGACACCTCAAACTTACTAAAATCTGGTCTTTGTTCACCAAGCGATATACAGAGATAGAGAGGAATACGTCAAAGATAAACAAGAGGAAAATTGCTTTGGAGAAGCACTCTTTTGTTTCTGCTATATTGCCCTGTCTCCCCACATATCACTTGGTTCTTTGCATGCAGGAGGCGCTCGGTGGCTGCTCACCGACCGAATGAATGGACCATGGACACCACCATCCACCTGCTGGCAATCACACAGTTGTGAAGCCGGGAGCCCCAGTCCTGCCCTCCTCCCTGCTCTCTCGGCCGCCCTAACTCAGCTTCACCTTCTTTGGACCACATCTGCAGTCGTATCTTTATTGTCCCCCTATTTATTGTCCCCCTCTTCAGTTGTTCTCTTCAGTTCCCCCCGCCCCGGCCCTGTGTTAAATCCTTCTCAAGCCAAGGTTTTCTATTATTTGACATGTACGCAGACGTCCTACTGTGTGTGCCTGGCCCTGTGCTCATCACCTCACAGACAGGAGCTCACTTGCTGTTCCAGGTCACCACGTGAGGCAGGTTCTCTTCTCTGCCCCCATCCCTCACCCCGGACCCCATGCTGCTGACAAAACTGAGAGGCGGCACAGCTCACCAGCGCGGGAGCGGGGAGCAGGTGCACTATGACTTTATTCCCAACGCCACAGCGAATCACTGCTCTGCTCTCTTGGGCTCTCACCTAAACACTATTAACTGATCCCCAAACCGGAAAACACAATAACGGGTCCTTCAGTCTGACATTCCAGGACTTTCCCAGTGTGTGCGCAGCCCCCTCTCCAGGCGGATCTCCCCCTGGTCTTCCGGTTTGAGTCTTCCAAGTGCCTGCCCCACAGGCTCCCCTTTGCTCTTCCCCCAACTGAGGAGTGATTTCTCCACGCGCTCAAATCCTACCCATTGTTGAGGGCCCAGGTCATGGAATACTTGAAACCTCTTTTTGAAAACACCTCTATGTGCCTTTACTGTGCACCCAGTAGTTAGCCCTTGCCCAGCAGCAGCTTCCTGGAGAAGCCCGTCCGGCTGCACCATGGAGCCTTGGCCAGGTCCCACGGGGCAGAGAGGAATATCCACCTCCTGTGATCCAACTGCAGGAGCCCGCCGCCCCCTCCACTGTTCCCGGTGCCTTCCCCCTGGCATCCAGATCAATGGCTAAAAGGCAAGTCATCCTCAGAGCCCACCGTGAACCTTCCTTAAAAGAGAACGGTCTCTAGGGAAGAGAGCCCTGCCTCACCAGCCCCTGCCCCGAGATCAGTATGCCCAAGACCTTTCATAAGAAACCCAGAGCAGAAATCAACAATTGCCTTTCAAATGTGCACTATGACTTTATTCCCAGGTAAGCAATTTGGGTATTTTAAATACTTGGATCCATTACCCTAGCTCATTAAAAATAATCATGAGTTTCAACATTCAATACAATAATTAAGAGTTCACAGGCAGGTTCCTGCCATTTCTTTTAAGCCCTGGAATTCCAAGTTCCCTCATTCCCCAGTTTATTGAAATTTGAAAGCATGTCCTGTTCTGTCAGGTTCTGTCAGGTCTGAATGACCCTGTGTTAAAAAGCCACTTTTTCAACCCAGAAAGTAGGTGGTATGCATCTGACTCTAAGAACAATTGATTGATTTTAAAAAAGTGTAGGACATGTATTTTTTTAACCATTGAGAGTGCCCCCACCCCCTCCAAAAAAAACCCCTTAGGATTCTTCCCCCAAAGAGCCCCAGGGACAATTTAACGATGTGTACGAAATTCAGAGGAATCCGTGTTAGTTTGATGCTTCTGAGCCCTCCCTTGAAGGAAAGAAAGTGCAGAAAGTTAAATGCAAAAAAAAAAAAAAAAAAGTTATGCTCTGAAGCTGTGCTAGTAACTAAGACAGGAGAGATGGTAGGTCTGGCTGGGCAGTTAGGTCTGGGCAGCTCCTACGCCTGGGTGCACACCTGGTTGGCACCCTATGTGGAGGGACTCTTGACCACCCATGGGCTCAGGGCCACCCTGTCCTCTGCCACTGGGACCTACAGTCCCTGTGGGCTTGAAAGTGCTGGTCCCTGAGCAGTGCAGAGGAGAACTCACGTGCATTTGCAGGCCTGCAATGGATCTACATAACCCAGGTTCTCAGAACCTTCCAGGCAACCATCAGAGGCATGGTTGATGGATGCCTAAGGCTTTCAATTCTCTCTAGTCTCCTCTGCAGGAGGGTCTGGGAGCCATGTTCAAACCCAAGGTATTCTCTTTGCCTTTCCATCTTGCTAAATTTTTCCCATTTTTCTGGGTCGGCCAAGTTAATTTGGGGATCTTGGTTCTGTCACCCAAGGCATTTGAAATTCCTTCCAGCTTTATGCCCTCAAGATCTTAATCAGAGTGTCTACAGTTGGCGAGTATCTCGAACGCCCTTTTGGCAACTTGCCGTTCTGCCTGTCTTAATAAATGGCACCAAGAACTGAGTCTGGACCATAACTTGGGGTTCTGAGATCCCCCCAGAGAAAAAAGTGGAGTCAGCCTTCCCCTTCATGCAATCCATTTCACAGTCATCCCTGCCTCTCTCAGCTGGATTGGGACCCGTTTGTGCCCAAGTAGAAAGGAGCATGACTTGGCCTACTGCATTTTTTCAATTTCATCAATGTTTTCATATGTTAGATACACTAAGTTTGTAACGACACTTTTCCAAGCGTGTTTCCCAGAAAAACTTAAAGAGAAGGGCCTAGCTGAACCCTTCTGTGTCAGAATGTGGAGAGCCAGGTTTCCTATCTGTACCCTCCCTTTCCTTCCGCAAAGTGGGCATGGCTCTTTACACCAGCCCGGGCAGTGGGAACTGGGAAACAAATAGCCTGTTGCATTATCTTTCCTTCCTACAGAAATGCATTTCCTTCCCAAGCAATCTTATTATTTTTGTATGTTCCCAGTGTCCTTCATTACAGGTGGGCTCTGGACCATCTCAGGACTGACTGTGAAATTCATAAGAGAGCCCTCGTAGATGGAAAGAATCCGTCACTAACTCCAGTAAATATGACATTTCTTTCTTTTCATTAATAGAGCAACCCCCAATGTGCTCTCAGCTAAGTTATCTTATTTATCAAATAAAGATTCTATAGCCTGTACATAATTGGATTCTTTAAAAGCTTTAAACTGATCCATCCTATAGACCTGGTTTGTTGAGGGTTCAGTGGCGCATAAGCAAATGAAATGAGGGGGACTGGGGACTAAATCGAGATCTCGTGGAATGGTTCAGAGAAGGGAGGATTTCTGGGGAAGAAAAACAAAGAAAGATGACACAGGAAGAGATGAGAAGCCTTATGATTTGGTGTAATGAGGACTGTTTGGGGAGCGGTGGCTTTCAGCCATGCCAACAAAATCCTCCCTTAGCTCATCTGAAGGCTACATCAGAATTCTTCTCCTAAAGATTTTAGTATTCCAGTTATGTGTTACTCTCCATCAAACGACCCCAAAATGCAGTGACATGAAACCACCCCCATTTCACTGTCTCACAGATTATGGAGGGCATGTTTGAACAAGGCAGAAGGGAGTAGCTTGTCTCCCCTTCACAATCTCTGGGGCCACAGTTGGGAAGACTTGAATGGCCAGGAGTGATGCTCACAGCTGGGAGTTGGACTGGGCTCATCTGGAGGTGCCTTCACTCAATGTCTGACCCCTGAGCTAGATGGGTGACAGGCTAGGCTCTGCTGTGCCTGCTGACCACAGTGCCTCCTCCTTGCCATGTGGTTTGGGTGGCTTGTGGCACAGTGGCTGGATTCCAGGAGAGAGTGCCTATGATGGTTAATTTTATATGTCAGCCTGACTAAGCCATGGTGCACAGATATTTGGTCAAATGCTAGTCTGGAAGTCACTGAGAGGTGGGGGTTTTTTTTTAGATGAGATTAACATTTAAATCAGTAAACTGAATAAAGCAGAGTACCCTCCATAATGTGGGTGGGTCACGTCTCATCAGTTGAAGGCCTCAAGAGAAAAAAAGACTAACCTTTCTCCAAAAAGAAGGGATTCTGCCTTCAAACTGCCCTGAAACTCAAGAGTACAACATCAACTCTTCTTTGAGTCTTCAGCTTACCAGTCTACTCTGATTTTGGATTTGCCAGCCTCTGTAATAGTGTGAGCCAATTCCTTAAAAATACATCTCTCTCTCTCTGTCTCTCTCTCTCTATATATATGTCTACATATATGTCTGTATATCTAGTTTATTTTCTCTAGAAAATCCTAATACGTAGGGACCAGAGAAGGATAATCTCAAGGGAGCGTACTGGAAGACATGAAGGCTAAATTATCCAGGCCTTCTTTGGCTGAGCCCCAGAAGTCACAGGGCATCACTTCCCTGTGCTCTATTGGTCAAATGCAGATTCATGGTGGGGGTGTCAAGAAATATGGGTCCATGTCCTACAACAGCACACTGTGGAATTTGTAATGGCCCTTTGAGAACTAGGATCGCAGACAGGGTATGAAGAATCACATCTGTGCCCAGAGCCCTGCTACCATGGCATGGCCTCTGCATGCATTTCCCTCCTAGAGACAAGATGGGGACAGTCAAGGTCACGTTTGTCCTAGGTGTCAGGTAGGACCAACTGCCAGGTGAGCTCCTGCCTTGCCCTGAGCTTTGGAAGAAGCCTGTAGCACATGGACCATGGATCTAAACATCTGGTCAACCTAGGCAACTTGGAAGAGCACATATGGGCAAACCCTGAAATTCAAATATGGGTTAGATTGGTGGGATGGTTGAGTCCATAGCCATAGGATGCCTCCTCTCAGTGCGTTTAATGTACGGTGGGTCATACTCAAAATTCTTTCATTGTCTCCTTTAACTTTTGAAGTAAACACGTAAAGTAGTTACCTGTTGTTGCTGCACAAATCACCCCCAAACCTAGTGGCATGAAGCAATGCCAATCATTGCATCATTCATTCTTGTGGTTCTGGGAGGCCAGGCTCAGGTAGGAGGGTAGGAGTCACCTTGAGGGTCACTCACTCACAAGTCTGGCTGTTGATGAGGGACTGGATGGGACCTCAGCTGGGGCTGTCAGCTGGAACATCTGTACTGGCTTGCTCATGAAGAGCGGCTGGATTCCAAGAAAGAACCTCCCAAGAGAACCAGGCAGAAGTTGTATGGCCTCTTATGACCTCATTTCGGAACCATTATGACCTCACTTCGGAACCATGTAGCATCACTACCACTACACTCAATTTGCTCCAAGTGGGCCACCGAGGCCAGACCATGCTCAACAAGGAGAGTGTCAAAGCATTTTCAGACAGGTCTAAAAACCACTGCACACTGTATTTCTTTTTGTCATCCTCCAAGGCCTTAATAGGCTGAGCTGAGCATGGTGGTTCACACAGTCAGTAAATAGCAGAGGAGAGACTTGAAACAAGCTCAGCCTGTGCATTTAACCATCGTGCCACCCTGCCTCTGTGGGAGCCCACATTTTAGCAGGGCACAGAGATATGTAGGGAGATGGAGATATGCAGGGACAGAAATTTTACAAGCACCAGAAGAAAGGGGCTGTTAAGCTATTCCAAAGACAAGGGAAGAATGAACATGTCCTGCTAAGAGGGATCAGAAAAGGCTTTCTGAAGCAGGTGGATTGGAGCAGAATGGGGGAGGATCTGTGTAAGATAAGAATGTACAGAGACAGGCGCCTGGCTGGCTCAGTCGGTTGAGCATCCGACTCTTGATTTCGGCTCAGGTCATGATCTCAGGGTCCCGGAGGAGGGTGGAGGGGTACAGGCATTCCTGGCAGACACAGGATGAGTGGATATGCAGAGGCAGGAACACTCATGGCAGCCTGACTAATAGCAGCCAAATGTGCAGAGAGAGATGCACGAAAGAAATGCGGGAGATGTGGACTGCCACCTGATTAAGAATGTGCTCGAATGCCAGGTGGAGGCCTTTCGCTTTCATTTAAATCTATGCTTTTCAAAGTGCAGTCCCTGGCCTGGCAGCATAGGCAGCATCAACATCACCTGGGAAGTTGCAAGAAATGCAAATTCTTGCCCCCACCCCAGCCTTACTGAATCAGAAACTCTGGGCATGGGGCCCAGCAACCTGTGTTTTAACAAGCCCTATAGGTGATTCCAATGCAGGCTTGGGTTTGAGACCCTCCCAGCTATCTGGGAGTCTCTCGGCAGGTTTGAGGGGAGTATGCTATGATCTGTGCCACTCTTAGAGCAAATCACCCTGGTTGTGGTGTGCTGGACAGGCTGAAATGAGAGAGCAGACACTTGTCTCCAGGAGAGAGGTAAACCACAACCGGATTAGCGTAGGAGGAGAGCCCTCCCTCACAGCCTCCTCTATAGACCTCACAGGCACAATTGGTGACTTAGAATTTCTCTAAATATTTAAACCACGTGGCCCAAGAATCTGAGTACAAACTGAGGACCCAGGGGTTAAGTTACAGACGCGGTTTCCTGTTACGCAATCAAGCTACTCTCTGCCGTTTGCCTGGGGAAGAGCATTGCTTGGTCAAGCGTTTTCTCTTGGCTTCCCATGCTTCATTACAAGGTCTCCTGGCTCTGCCTGAAGCCCATTGATTTTTCTAAACCACCTCTGCAGAAGGGATTTAATAATATGATGTATCACATATGGTGGAACATTAAATGAGGTAATTCCTGCATGCTCAAATATATTCGCTATTTTTATTATTATCCTTGTTAGCACCATCATTTTTAATCATTAATTTATTCAAGATACATCTGCTGTATACCTACCGCGTAGAGGGCAATGAGAACACAGTGGTGAATTAGACAATCACCGGCTCTTTTCTATCCTCCACTGTCCATTTGTCTCTGAGACAGACGGAACATGGAGCTTAGCGTTTAAAGAATTGGGTTTGAGTGCTAAGGTTTAGGAAGCATTCACTTTATCATCTTGGAAAACCACATCTCTAGGCCTGTTTATTCATCTGCAAATGGAATGAAAAAACTTGCCTTGCTTCACCAGATTGTGTGAAGATCAAATGAGGAAAGGACAGGAAGATTCTTCTTGACTCTTCGTGACTAGTAAAGGCTATGCATCCTCAGGAGCTAAGAAAGAATGCTTCTCCCTCCCTCTAGGCCTTGCAGATTTCGTGGTCTCTTTCCGGGCAGCTACTAGCTCTCCTCCACTGCAGGAAAAGCCAATCAAGTCATGAATCAATTTGCCTAATGACTAATTTAGTGAACATACCAAATACACAGATTTGTCAACAACTTGTTTCTTTTGGCTCTTTATAGAGTGTCTGGCAGTTCTTCCTGGATGTGATGGTTTTATCAGCTTATCGATGTCGTCAGGGATGTTCCATTTGTGCCTCGGTGGGGATCCTGGAGGGGACTGAGGCAGCGAGGAATTCTCTGATGGAAGAATAGCAAAGGATGGTCAGCACAGGGTCCCACTTGCACCGCGTGACTCAGAGAGTGAGGGACTGGAGGTAGCAGGAAAATATGGAGACACTGGGTCCCCAGAGCCCCAACTCCTACATCCCCCTTAGGCCCTGCCCATCCATCCAATATAAATCACTGGAGGCTTCAATAAATCACTTTTTAAAATGTTTTTGGTAAACCTGCAAGTTGGTCATTGAAAACTTAACCATTCCGGTACCAAATGATCCAGGCACTGATGAGCATGTAGTCAACTGGCCTTGGACTCGTAAGGACTCGTCGAGGCCAGACAGAACCTCCCAGGTGGATTTCCAGCCTCTTAGGAGCACAAGTGGCAGGGCCTGGTCTTTAATGCACTGTGGTCAGAGCTGTCTCGGACAGCTGCCCGCCCTCTGACCTGAACTGGAAGCCCAGCCCAGCCCACTTACCAGTGGCCCCGCACAGGCCATCAGGTGAATGGGACAAGGTTTGAATGGGACAAGGGCTGCTTTCCAGAATCCCAGGTGTGAGACTCAGTGCCACCTGAAAGTGTCCGGCCTGGAAACGTCTTAGGTAACATCTCTATTTTTTCTAACATTCCTCAAAGTTACCACGTTCCCTACCTGTTTCAACAATTTTTCTTTTCTGAGCCAAGAATGAAGGTCAAGGAACTCTCCCCATGAGCACCATTAACAGATGTCCTCTGTGTATGCTCACCTCCCGGGGGGTGGGAGGGGGCAGAGTGGCGGACGGCTGACCTTCCCCTCCTTTCTCTGCTCGGCGCCTGTGGCTGGGTTAGCCGTCCCCAGGGGCCTGCACCTGCGTGGGAGGCCTCAGCTGCAGTTCCACTGAGCATGCGTGCCCTGATGCTGGAGCATCCCTCCACCAGGAAGAAGGTGCGGTTCCCAGAATGGAAGTGACCCCCAGGGCCCAGTGGGCTCAGCATGGGTAAGGCTGAAACCGTCCCTCCTCCCACTGCACTTCCTTAGGAGGAAGAGAGGGGTGTCTGATAGAGAAGTTCACTGCTGAGGTTCTGTCCTCACATTCCACACGGGAGCTCCGTGTTCGGACCCTGCTCCTGCCAGGTGGTGGGCAGTGAAGGCAACACCTCACGGTTCTGTTCACCAGGTGCACGTCAGTAAGAGACAAAGCTGGAAGCAGAGCACTTCCTGCAGGATTCTGAGCCACCCTGCTCCACTCGGTTGGCGGCAGCTGGGTCTCTCTGTTGGGGCTCTCTAGGCCTGCTGCCCCAGCAGGGGAATCGGCTGAAACTCAAACCGGATCAGATGTCTCGGGTCCCACATCCCATTCCAGAATCCCTTGTCCTGAAGACAATTCCCAAAGTCCCCAGTTCTGCACATATGGCCTTCATTATCGGAGTTCTGTGTCTAAAGCCTAACCACCTACTCTCGTATTTCACTAAACCGCAACACCACGTGTGTGCTCTCTCACAGGCCAGGGCCCTTGGACAAATGTCTCTTCTCTCGTCTCAGGGCTACCTCTTTCCAAGTGTATGAGTTTGCAAGGGCTGCCATAACAAAACACCACAGCCTGGGGCAGGGGCTTAAACAGCAGATGCATTTATTCTCTCACAGTTCTGAAGGCTGGAAAGACGGAGATCAAGGTGCAGGCAAGGTCAAGTCCCTCTGAGAGCCGTGAGGAAAGGATCTGTCCCAGGCCCCTGTGCTTGGCTTCTAGATGGCGGCCTTCTCCCGGCGTCCTCACATGGTTTCTCCTGTATGCCTGTCTCTGTCCCGACCTCCTTGTCTTATAAGGACACCGGTCATTTTGGCCTAGGGCCTACCCTAATAAGCTTACTTTAGTTACTTCTTTAAAGACATTATCTCCAAATACAACCACGTTCCAAGGTACTGGGAGTTAGAAGTTCAACGTAGGAATGTGGGAGGACACAATTCAGCCCATAACACCAAGCCCCAACTAGGGGGAGTAATTGCCCTGGTTTGAAGACGCCTGAGGGGTTTCCCCACAATGTGGGACCTGGGGTGTTAAAACTGGGGCAATGCTGAGCAAACCCAGACAGTTGGTCCCCTGGCCCTAAGTCCCTGCAGGCCTCGGTGTGAGCGGTGTGATTCCATTGTGTCTTCTGTCCCTTGTTCTCCTGAGTCTCTGCCTGCTCCGTAGGAACTCCATGAGTGGAGGGGCCATTGCTTACTTATCTCTGCCTGCACTTAGCATTTATTAGGTGCTCGTATATGCAAAGGAATGAATAAACGTTCCCTGAGTATGTTCTGGATCCTTCCTTTCCTTGTGCCTCTTCCTGGAATGCCCTTCCCCCTTCCCTTTACTTGAAGTTTTTTTTATATCCGACCCCCACAAAAGCCCAGCTAGAACACAAAAAGCCATTCCAGATTCTTCCACCAGAGTTGACAGGGAAGGTTTCTCCATCCTTTGTGCCTGACCCGTTGTCCTCTGCCTGGGGCTTAGTTATGTGGGAAGAGGTTTGGCTACAAGTGTGTCTCATCCTCTCCAAAGGCTTGAATGCAAGAAGCTCAGTCAGCCCCTCGCCAAGGAAACATGCTCACCTCAGTTAAAGCAATGCCTCCCGCAAAGCTCATCCTTGTCTTGGTTCACCTCAGTCCTCTCAGAACCTGAGGAGTGAGGTCCAGAGAAGTCACACAGGGGGCAGGGGTGGAGTGTGGAGGTGGTTTTGCGGGTTGCAAATCTGCTGTGGTGGCTGGATTCCCCTGAACACCGAGCCTGGGGGTGTCCGGCCCACGTGCTCCTCCTGCCTTGCGTCTTGCTTTCCCATGGGCACCGTGTGAAGCCCTCACTAGCCTGGGGTTCCCTGGGGGTGGGGTCGCCAATGCCTCTCTTCATTTTTCATGGTCTGGGCACAGTGCCTGCAAGATCTCCCTAGCGTCTCCTGGCTGATTTTTGGTCACCTGCTCTGTGCCCATCTGTGACAGGAAGACACTAGAACCGTTCTAGGAACAAGAGAACTGAAGGCTCTTGAACTATAGCTGAAGATCTCCATAGATGGCTCTAAATTGAAATTCTGTGCATCATTATAATCATGACAGTGAATATTTCTTCTGTGCCAGACCCTGGGCAAGGGGGCTTCCATGGATTAATTCATTTTTAACAGACTACAATCCAATCAGGCCAGTTCTCTTGTTACATTGCAGATGAGGAAACTGAGTCACAGGGAGTTTAGATTACCTCCTCAAAGACCAGGCATGCTGGACTCAGCGTTACACACACGTCACCTCTCTAGCCTGCTCACAACAGATCTTAAAGTTTGTGTTCCCCTCTAAACCAGAATTGAGACAGAAACCCTCCAACAGAGAGTTTACAAACACACACACCTACAGGATTGGGGCCACCTAAGTCCGTGCAGTGCAGGCGCCGTGTGCACCAGGCCGGGAGCTCACCAGACAGGAAGCATCGTGCAGGTCAAACACACCCGCACACTGCCACCTTCATGCCTCCCATCAGCCTTTGCCCTGCCTGTCCTCCTCCCCTCCCCCTGCATGGTCCCTCTACTCCGTGGTCATGCCGGCCGCACTGGGGCCTGGTTTCACCGCAGCTGTGGCCAGGGCCATGGGATTTAGCAGGTAATGAGTCTCTAATTGTATCCTGTGAGTCATGAACGTCTCCCGGCTAATAATAACTACAGTTAACCCCTGCGCAAGACCTCGCACGTCTCGGAGCTCTTTTACCCAAGACAACCCAATTGATCCTTCTCATCACCTCATTGGGAAAACAGGTGATTTTGTGGATTTCCATCTTCTTGGTAATCCAAGGGCCAGGCAAAAGGACAGAGAGTTGTGGTTCCTTTGCTGGGTGACTGGAAACCTGACCCAGCTTCAGTGTGGGGTGGAGCCGTGGAATCTGAGCACAGCAGCTGCCTCTGTTTGGACTTTCTGAGAGAACACAGATGGGACAGACGCTTACCCCACAGCATGGGTTATTGCAGAAGGGACAGAACGCAGTCCCTGCAAAAGAATCCATGAAGAGACAGAGAGGAAAGAGACAAAACAAAGTGCAGAAGGGAGGCAGCACTACTCAGCAGGCACATGGAAGTGATTGGAGCCTTCGGGGATCGCCTTACACCCCCGGGGAAATCAAGCAGGTGGTGGTGCCCTGGGCTCGAGGGGGGCTGAAAATAATTATCCCCGGTTTATTATTCAGAATGGCGTCGTTTATAGCTGAGCAAGAAGAAGAAAGTAAATCCCCCCTTTCTGATCTTTGGCCTCTTTGACGACACCAACATCAGGAGTTGGAGGTAGTGGTGGTGGTGAAGAGAACTGGGTCAGACAGTTGGGTCCGGGAGAAAGGCACGCATGCTCAAAGGAAGGCTGCAAATCTCATAGCTGCGAGACAGAGTGAGAGTGTCTCGGGGTCTTAATTTGGCATGCATGGAATGGACATTTGAGACTCTGAGGGTTAAGAACTGGCTCCCCGTCATCACGCAGTTGCAGGGCAGGTGTGGGCGTGATATCTGGAGGCCTGCCTCCCAGCCCAATGCTGGGCAGGACCCCTGTAGACCAGGAAGAACTCCTCATCTTGAAATGCCCTTGGGGTGGGGGCTGACTTGACTTTGAGCATCTGAGCTCAGCCTCTCTTGGACAACTTGGCATAAGTCTTTCTCTCCAGCCCAACCTGTGATCCGCCTGCATAATGCAGGACATAAGAAAAGGATTTTTTCCCATTTCTGAAGAACAACATCAGGCTTTGTTTATCTATTTTCCTTTTTCTCCCCCTTGTTCCTTTCTCTGTTTCTTCACTTACAACAGATCAGCACCAGGCACATAAGTGTTCAACAAATGGCTCTTAAGTATATTACTTTATTCTTCTTCTGTGTTTGATTATGGAATGAATACAAGTTCAACTGTAGGAAATCTCAAAAATATAGAAAAGTGGAAAGTGGAAAATAAAATGTCTTTAAATTTCCACAATTTAGATAAATACATGCTAACTTTGAAGTGTATCTTCTTCCAGTCTTTAGTAAAATGAATACCTTCACATATATAGTTAACAAGGTTGGGTCATCATTTATACACAATTTTTTATATATTTATAGTTTTGTTTATATACAGTTGTTTTTTTACTTATTATTTCACCAGAAGTATTTTCCCCACATTATTCAAGTTTCTTAGAAAAAATGCATCTTACAGCTGGCTCACAATTCCATCATATGACGGGTCATAATTTATCTAACGCATCCCTTTATAAACACCACCTCAATGAATAGCACCATGCACAAACCGTGTATGTCCCCGGGGTTTCTTTTGGGTCATTCTTAGAAAGCAAGAGTGTGGGGCAAAGGGCATAAGCAGCTTGGGGTCCCCTGTGCACACTGCACCCCAGATGGTCCAAGATGTTGTGGGTGGATTTCTCTGACTTGCTCACTACTCTGTAGCTTGAGAACACCTCGGGCATGTGAAGTTCCATGAATACTTGGCGATAAGCCTGGGCGTCATTAAAAATATCATAACATGGGGCGCCTGGGTGGCTCAGTTGGTTAAGCGACTGCCTTCGGCTCAGGTCATGATCCTGGAGTCCCGGGATCGAGTCCCGCATCGGGCTCCCTGCTCGGCAGGGAGTCTGCTTCTCCCTCTCCCACTCCCCGTTTTTGTTCCCTCTCTCGCTGTGTCTTTCTCTGTCAAATAAATAAATAAAATCTTAAAAAAAAATATCATAACATGAATAAAGGAAGGTGGAACCAAAACATGGAATGCTAGAGAGGACAAAGGTAAAGAGCACCCATCCAGAGTCCGGCTTAAGGACAATGAGCACTTTGTCAGCGCTGCAGTCCTCCCAGGGCCGAGGCAAGCAGACGCACCCATAGTGTCCCAACGGCCACTTCTGTATGGAATGCCTACAAGGGGGCCTGTAGCCTGCTCAGCTCAGTAAGTATTAATATTAAAATAAATCCCAGCCGTGGCTCTCCACTCCTTGGAAAATGCCCATGGTTTTCACGCCCATCAGGTGGAAGTGCCAATTTCTCAGACCTCCGGTCGGAGTTTATCTTTCAGGTGTTCTTTTTCACTTATCCACTTGTGCAAGCTTCAGACTCCAGCTGGGAGAAATCTCTCTGTGATCTGGCCATACCCCCTACCCCCGGTTTTTCCTTTCTGACCTTTGTGGAGCCAACTCTTTGCCCCTAGAAGGCCACTTCCATCCATAGTTCCGTTCACCTCCTATAGCAGTTCGAATTTCTCCAAATCTGGGAGTTACTCAAGAGTTCTGGTTTTTTTAAAGGCCTCACGTGGGGCCTCTGCCATGTCAAGAATCAATGGATCAGGGGGGCACCAAACTGTCACACATCTAACACATCATCTAGTACCAGAAGAAAGGCACAAGTAGAGAGCATCCTATGTCTCCGTTAAATTGAGAAGGAAACAGGGGGCTAGGATACCTCATGAAGCCTAACGCTGGAGGACAGAGGGGGATATATCAGCTTCATTTCACCTGGGCTTCTGTGCCCCAGGCTGAAACAAGGCACACAGACAGGTTCTCTTTCTTCTGATGAAGATGCCCCTCAACACAGCTGAGAAATGAGACTTTATAGGGAGTGAAATTCGGCATTTGGATCTGGCTAGCCCCACACTGTGTTTTTGTCCAATCTGAACCGGTCCCAAATGGAAACAGCAGCACCCACTTGCAAGCCCTCACAGCTTCGGACTTCCCATGAGCAAAGTGTAGAGCGGGAGGAAGGTGCGTGGGTGACCTGATTTCTTTCCTGTGGAGGAGGAGCCTGGGAAACCTGGGTCTAACGAGGGCTGACAGGCTGCAAAAGCTCAGGCCAAGCTGTGGAGCAGAGACTATTTGGACCATCTGACCAACGTGTTCATCACAGAGCCACATCAAGAAAGGAAGGGTCCAGCTATACACAGAAGAACAGACAGAGCAGAGGTTTCAGATGGGGATGGGGATAGTTAGTGGAGGGGGGAATGGAACAGGGAATCCTAGAGGTGTCAAGGAAACGAGCTAGTTCTACTTATTCCTTTGCATATTTTGAGATAACAGTTCAAAGTAAGTTTCTAAAAATCAAAAAGTAAACACATTCCTATGATCCAAGATTAACAATTGTTTTCAATATTCTTTTAAGGAGAGCAGATGTTCTCACATAAACTAAAATATTGTTTTAAAGATTGATTTATTTATTATTTTAGAGAGAGAGCGAGCACGGGGGGGGGGGAGGGCAGAGGAAGAGAGAGAATCTCAAGCAGACGCCCCCCTGAGTGGGGAGCCCGACTGAGGGCTTGACCTTAAGACCCTGAGATCATGACCTGAGCCGACACCAAGAGTCAGATGCTTAAACGACTGCACCACCCAGGCGCCCCATGAACTAAAATATTTTTTAACCACTCACCTCTGTCTTACTTCTTTCCTTTTTGTCTGCAGCAACCATTACTGTGAGTGTGGTGTGTTTTCCAGTCGTTGCTTTTTATATCCTTACAAACATATATCTTCATGACCAATATATAGTATTGGGGTCTCTATGTGTGGGTAATTTAAACAGTATTGTTCCATATGCTTTATTCTTCATCTTGCCTGTTGTTCAGCAATATTTTTGAGATCTATCCACATTGACACATATGAGCTAGTTCATTTCACTGAACATTTGTGTATAAGTTCTATCATATGAGTGTCACACATAGATTTATAATGAGATTTATACGAATTTATACTCCTACCAGTAGTGAAAGAGATGTCAAGTTGCTCCACATTCTATCCAACCTCTGTCTTTTTCATTTTAGCCATTCTGGTACGTGTATCTCACTGTGGTTTTTATTTGCGCTTGCCTGGCGGCTAATGCTGTTGACATTTGTGTATGTTTGTCATTTGGATATTCTCTTTTGTGAAGTATCTGTTCAAGTCTTATGCCCTTTTTTTGTTTACTATGCCTTATTTCTTACTAATTCATAGGAATTTGTATATTCTAGATAGGAGCCTTTTTTGGTTTTGTTTTATGGCAACTATCTGCTACTGTTCCATGACTTGCCTTTTCATTTTCTTAATTATATATTGCAATGAGCAGGCATTCTTAAATTGAATAGGTCCTATTTATCATATCAGTCCTTTATTTTATGATTGGTGCTTTTAACTCCCATTTAAGGAATATTTGCATCTCTAAAATTATGTGATATCATCTTTTATTATCTTCTGGAGACTTTATTTCTTATATCTATAATCCACCTTGTAAGTATTTGTGTATGTGTGTGTCTATGATGTGAGATAGGGATCAAGATTCATTTTCCCCTCCAAAGGAATTTCCAGTAGATCTGACATCATTACATGAAAAGGCATTGCTCCACAACTCCACTTTATCATAAATTAAGTACCCATATTTAATTGAGTCTATTTATGAGCTATTTTCCAATTTATCTGTTTGTATATTCTTCCCTAATATCACAAACTCTTAATTATTGAAGTTTTGTAGACTTGATAATTAGTAGAATGATTTCCCCCCCTTGGTTCTTCTATTAAAATTACCTTGGCTACTCTTGGCCTTCTTGCATTTTCACATAAATTTTCTTTCAGCTTGTGAATTTCCATCAGAAACCCTACTTGATTTTTGTAGAGATTGCCTTAAATTGTAGGTCAATTCAAAAGAGAATTAAAATCTTTATGATGCTGAGTCTTCTAATCCATGAACACGGTAGACCTTCTCATTTATTTACATTTTATATAATGTTTTAGGGATTTTTGCATAGAGGCTTTGTACATCTTTTACTAGATTTATTACTTGATCTGTGGCATATATTGGTTAAATGGTATGCTTTTATATTTAATTATCTAACTTTTTTGTTACATATAGATATATAATTGTTTTTTAATCTTATCTATTTCTGGGCACTTGGGTGGCTCAGTCAGTTAAGCGTCTGCCTTCAGCTCGGGTCATGATCTCAGGGTCCTGGGATTGAGCCCCACATTGGGCTCCCTGCTGCTCCCCCTGCTGGTACTCTCTCTCTCCCTGTCAAATAAATAAATAAATAAAATCTTATAAAAAATCTTAGCTGTTTGTCTTTTATTGTGTCAACACCACTGTATTTGTTTACTAGGTTTGCCATAACAAAATACCATAGACTGGGTGGCTTCAACTACTGAGACTTCTTTTCTCACAGCTCTGGAGGCTACAAATCCAGGATCAAGGTTAAGCAGGTTTGGTTTCTCCTGACTCCTCTCTCCTTGGCTTGTAGATGGCCACCTACTTACTGTGTCTTTACATGGCATCTCCTCTGTATGCACACATCCCCAGTGTCTCTTCGTGTGTGTCCAAATTTCCTCTTCTTGTAATGAAACCAGTCAGGGTGTAAGGACAACAATCAGATTATTCTTCTTGTAAGGAAACCATTCTAACAGGCTCATCTTAACTTAATCACCTCTTTAAAGGCTCCATCTGCAAATACAGTTCAAGTACTGAGAGTTTAGGGCTTCAACATATGAATTTTGGGGGACATAATTCAGTCCATAACAACCACATTGTTATAATTATTATAGCTTTGTAATATGAATTTTACATGTTTAATGCATTACTTCCTTTTCTTCTTCCTTTTTAGAATTATTTAAACTAGTTATTTAGTTTTACTCTTCCAACAGAAAGGGAAGCAGGAGGAAAAAAGAATATGGGGATAGTTGAAAGCAAAACCTGGAGGAATTCCATGAAGTGCCAGAGAAGTAGTACTCATGGTCAAGGATAGTACTCACAGCTCTGGAGGCTACAAATCCAGTAGCATTCTGAGTTCCTCAGATTTCTCTCTTTCAACCTCTTATTGCAGGTAAAATAAGGCAATGAGTCACCTCTGTCCAGTGGATGGAAGACCCTACCATTTTCTGGAGCACTCTGAATGTGGGACAGGGTTCTTATTTCCTTTTGTCTGAGTCATACTCTCCCCCGTGGACCAAGTAGTAGAGTTTACTGTAGCTTCCTCATGGGTCTTGTGCCTCTTTCACTTTACTACTACTACTAATAGCTACCATTTAATAACATTAAATTAGGACCTAATTTAATCCTCTTAATAACCCTGTGAAGTACACATTCTCCATATTACAGATGAGAAAACTGAAGTTTATGGAAACTAAGTAACTGTCCCAAGATGTCATTAGTTGGCAGTAGAGCTGAAAATTAATCCCAGGCTAGTGTGACTCCAGATTTCATCTTGCTCCTTGGCTTTTATCCTCTCATGGCTAAGTAAGAGTCTCATAGCACTGGCCGCATTGTCCTGGGTACAGGTCTGAAGGAAGAGGACTTGCCTAAGGGCTTTGATTCACAGAGCAAGAGAGTGATTCCAAGGATTTTCTAACCAAGATTTTTGTTAGGCCAAGAGGTACAGTATGAGAAAAGTCGATATCAAGGCACAAATTTTGGGAAACTAAGTCATAGTCATATTGGTAAGAAGTGAATGCATGGGAGGCCAATCTAGATGTTCTCTGATTTCTTTCCTACTCTAATATCCCTCCAGAATTCATATCTACCTGGAACCTCAGAATGTGACCTTATTTGGAAATGAAGATGTAATTAGTTAAGATGAGATTATAATGAATTAGGGTGGGTCCTAAATCCAAAATGATTTGTATCCTTATAAGAAGAGGCGAGAACACACAGAGAGACCGTATACATAGAGAAGAAGGCCATATGAAGACAGAGGTAGAAATTATACTGCCATAAGCCAAGGAAAGCCAAGGATTGATGGCCACAACCAGAAGCTGGGAGAGGTAAAAAAGGATCCTCCCCTAGAGGTTTTGGAGGGGGTGTGGCTCTGTTGACACCTTGATTTCTGACCTCTGGCCTCCTGAACCATGAGAAAATACATATCTGCTATTTTAAGCTACACAGTTAGGGGCACTTAGTTACAAGAGCCCTAGGAAACTAGTACACATACTTAGAAGTGGGAAGAGATATCTCTAATGAGATAATTGAGGTGACATCACAATACTCCTAATTTCTTATTCTTTTGGTTTTCAGACTTGCAGGATTCTCTCTGCTTCTTGGCACATGAGATACAAATGCACAAAAACCTGGAGCTTGGGCTGCTTCTTGATCTCTTCGTTTTAGGCTGTGATGGACTTCTCAAAATGAACATTGTCTGGCATACAGTAGACTCTGCATATATAAGTGTATTGAAATGAATGAAGACATTTATGAATGATGGGCATGGGAGATAGGAGATGATTATACCTCTTTGTAGCAATCAGGCTCTTTCATATTTTTCTTTGATTCAATTGTCTACTGGGGACAGTCTGGTCTGATGCATTATAGTGAATGGGCTGGAGAGTCAGACAAACCTAGAGTCACTTGCTGTGTAACTTTGAGCCAATCACTTAGCCTCACCAAGCCTTATGTCCTCACTTGTGAATGAAGAGTACAATGACTACCTCAAAAGGCTACTTGTCAGGGCACCTGGCCTACCATATGAGCATACATGGTCACAAGCACTAGAGTGCTGGTCCACCCCCACTCCTCTTCTCAGGCAGAAGGTGCATAATGGTAACACTTGTAACAGCCTTCTGCAAACAGGAAGCTGCTTGCACACATGTTGTGATATAGATCTGTGTGATGTGTGTATTTTTAGGTGTAAGGTGTGTACAAAATAGTGTGTGTGCATCAAACGTCTTTCCTTGGATAAATGTGAAAAGCTGTGACCGCCCTTGGCAGCGGTTTATTTCAGCTCTAGAAAAATCAAAGGTTTCTTAATAGTACTCCTCTGACAGTGGAACATCAAAGAATTAAGTCACTAAGTCACACATTTTAAATCTCTATAACATTTTCCTCATTCATCCCAGGACTGTCAACACAGCTGTTACCCCAGCTTAGGTGCAGACAGCTTTCTAAACAGAGTGGTAAGTCTATTGGTTCTGGTTTAATAGACACAGTAGTAGATGTTTTCCAGTTTGGGCTACTGTATTCAATAAATCATCTTCTCTGGAGGAAATAAAAAGGGAATTTAAAAAAAGAGGGAGAAGACAAAGATACCAATCTTCGATAATGATCCCAGACCCTTCTATCCCAGGGAAGAGCTTGGGAAGAGTGAGTGGATGCTAGTGCTATCAGTGGACACAATTAACCCGTTCCAAGATCGATCCACCAGCACCCCATCCCTGGGCTGTGACCCTGGGGAACATGCTCCCAAGATGTTTGTAAGGAAGCAGTGGGAAGTCTGACTGCCGAAGGCAGCGGCTCCAGGTACCTTGGAAGCAGATGTTGGCAAACAATTACTCTGCATGGCCTGGTCTCCAGCCAATTTCTTAAGCTTCACCAGATCCTATAACCAGAGCAAAGTGGCTTCAAGGCGCCCTTGGTAGATTTTAAATCCAGATACATACCCAAACCATTAGATGACATTGCATCTGTGTTTTTATGGCTTTGTAAATCCATTCTTTGTCTAATGCCTTAGACACCTTGGAAAACTATTTGGGTGGCTGGGAGGAGGGGAAAGCCAGAAATCCCCAAAACAAGGCAGCATGGCCGTGAAAGCTAGGTCTGACTCCAGACGCTCATAATCTGGCCTCAGCTCCTCTCTTTGGTCTTATTTCCCACAAATCTACACTTGCCTTCCTGGTCTCCAGCCACACTGAATTCCTCACCTTTCATGGATGCACATTAGCACTCACATTGATGTCTTTGCACTTACTTCCTTCGATCTGGAACACTCTCTTCTTAGAATAGCTTTTACTCTCCCGGATGCCTGCCAAATTTCTAAATAAGGGCAGCCACTTCTGAAAAGTTTTCTCCAGCTCTTTTCCCTCTGTCCTGGCTTTTCATAGCTCTTTTTAATAGCTCTTTTTTTGATAACGCATATTCTTGAGTCTCTAATTGTTCACCTGGATGTCTTCCTCACCAAACTGTCACATTCACCTTTGCAGCTCCTGATTTGGGAGCACTTCTGGGCTCTGGTGGCATTTGACAGGGATAGTTTAATGAATGAAGGAAGGAAGGAATGGACAAATCCAATGAAAAATCTCTGTGAGAGTCCCCACATCCTTGGGATGAGGTGAGTTATTATCATTACGTATCACACACATCATTACATAGCATGCTAAATAAACCATGAATGAGCCAGATCTCTCTGAAGCAGACTACATGCTTTTTTCTGAGAGGGCAGAAGTCCCAGTTTGGTTATAAATTAATTATCAGAAATAATCAGCATTGCAGTCATCAGCTGGTATAGCCAATTATCTCATATATCCAAGGAGAGAGTTTAACTACTAATTCAACTACTAGCTTAGCATGTGACTTTGAGCAAGTTTCCGTTGTTCCTTAATCTCCCCAATCATACATGAGAGACTTTGATCTTTAATTCAAGGACTAATGAGATTGAGTGTGTGAAGGCTCTGAGCATCTTGGGGGAAAACACTTGCCACAGGACTTATGACCATGCACTCTCATCTTATGTGGGGCATAAAGTGGGTGGTAGAAGTTGTCACCATTCTTCTCCCCCAACTAAGGCAGATAATCTGGATTCAAAACATCACTATGGAGAAGGTTGCAGTTAAGATAAACATTTCTGGCTAAGAAAGAGAAGAATTAGCACTTTGGGAATCACTAGCTTGAGGTACAAAATGAAGCCAGCACAGCTTTATAGGGCTAATTTTGGAACACCCAATTTGCAAAATGTAGGAAATTCTATCTTCCCTCTAGGATATCTCCCTCCCGTGATAAATTTGGGAAAGTCTTTCTTGGCCCCTGAAGGTTGGTCCTGGTGATTATTGTCATCTAGATGCTCCATTGCTTTAGGTACTGAGTTCTGTCAAAGGTCTCTCATGCTGAAGGCTGGAAAGAGCCATGCACCCAATTATGGATGCTCTACTCGAGAGAAACCTGGGGCTTGGATGCTGTCTTTTGCCTTAATCACATGCAGTGTCTGGAATGAGCCTTTCCCACAGAAAAAGCTCACGATATTTAGATGGCAGCTTCTCTCAATTAAAAAAAAAAATGAAACCCCACAACTATAAATGAATCAAGATGGGATCTTAAAATATTGTTCAAGTAACCAAAAGGAAGGCAAGTAGAAATAAACAAAGTAACAGAAAATAGAGAAAACAACAAAATGACAGACTTAAGTCTGTCACATTGATGATTGTCTTAAATGAAAACGATCTAAATACCAATTAAAAGATAGAAATTGACAGAGTAGATTTAACAATATGGTCAAAAATACGTTGTCTTAAGACATATACAAATACAATGATGTACAAACATCAAATACAATGACCTAGGTAGGTTGAAAGTAAAAAGATATATCATGAAAACATTAATTAAAAAAGAAACCAGGGATGGCTCTATTAATATTAGGTAAAGTAGGCTTCAGAGGAAAACAAAGAATAGATACAAAAAGGGACACTGCATAATGATAAAAACATTTACCCACCAGGAGGACATAATGATCGTAAATGTGCATGCAACCAACAACAGAGCCTCAAAATACATGAAGCAAAAACTGTTGGAACTGAAAGGAGAAATAGACAAGTATACAATTATAGTTGGAGACTTAACACTTTGCTGTCAACAATTGATAGAACCACTAGACAGAAAACCAGAATGAACACCACCATCAACAGACAGGATTTGCCTGACATTTATAGAGCATTCTACTCAATAACAGCAGAATACACATTCTTTTCAAGTGTCCACTGAACAATAACCAAGATAGACCATATTCTGAGTCATAAACACACCTCAACAAATTTCAAAGAATTAGAATCGTACTGAGTATGTTCTCTGAGCATAATGAAAATCAAACTAGAAATCAGTTAACAGACAAGAGGAAAATCTCCAACAACTTGGAAATTAAACAACACACTTATAAATAACCCATGGGACAAAGATAACGTTTAAGAGTAGATTTTTAAAAAATACATACAACTGAATCAAAATAAAAATATAAAACATCAAAATACATGGGATGTAGTTAATGTAGTGCATAGAGGGAAATTTATAGTCTGAAATTTTGAGTTTAGAAAAAGAGGAAAAATATCAAATTAACAATTTAAGCTCCTACCTACTTGGAAAAAAAAAAAGCAAAATAAACCCAAAGCAAGCAGAAGAAACGTTAATAATAAAGAGCAGAAATTCGTGAAATCTAAGACAGAAAAACAATACAGAAAAATCAGTAAAGCAACAAAAAAAGTTATTCAAAAAAAAATCAGTAAAACTGATAAGCCTCTAGCAAGGCTGACAAAGAAAAAAAACCACGAATCTCCAATATAGGTAATGAAACAGGATATCATTACGGATTCTGAAGCCATTAAAAGGATAAGAATGAAATACTGTGAACAGCTTTACTCTCATAAATTCATTAACTTAGAAGAAATGGACCAATTATTCAAAACCAGAAGCTAGCAAAACTCAGTGAGGATAAAATAGACAATCTGAATAGTCCTATAATCATGGAAGAAATTGAATTTATAATTTAAAAACTCCCAGAAGAGAATCTCCAGGCTCAGATGGATGTCCTAGAGAATTCTACCAAAGAGGAATTAATATCAACTTTACACAACCTCTTCCAGAAAACAGGGGAGGAGAGAACACATCCCAACTCACTATACCAGGCTAGTATTACACTGATACAAAACCAAAACAGTACCAGAAAAGGAAAGAAAAGAAACTGCAGACGAATATTTTTTTTTTTGATGCAAAAAAAAAAAAATCAACAAAATATTAGCGAACAAATCCAGTAATGTATAAAATGAATTATAAACCATGACTAAGTGGGATTTATTCCAGGTATGCAAAGCTGGTTTAACATTTGAAAATCATCAGTGTAATCCACCATATCAGCGGGCTGAGGAAGAAAAGCCATATGAGCATATAAATTGATGCAAAAAAAAAAAAAAAGGCAAAAAACAGAAAATGAAATTCCATTTCACCAGAAAACAAGTGTGTGTTGTACTCATCTTGTCCAGTTGTGGTAAAGATGGAGATGAACAAGCTTTGGCCCCCTGGCCTTGGAGAAACAGGAAATCTGGGATGGAGCAGAGATACAGAGAAGGATGGAGACAGAGTCCTTGCACTATGGGCTCAGAAGCCTAAGTCCTTGGCCTTATGTCACACTGCCAGAAATTGAGAATCAGATTGTTTGACAGCAAATCCAGAGATATCTACATAAGCGTACCCTGGAATTATACTCTTGATCAAATTCCTTCCTAAAATTACACACACGTACACATGCCATGTGCGGGCACATTACCATAGAGATGAAAACAACATGTATCAGGACAAGATCGTAAACACAGTAATGTGAAATCCTTGCAATAATTTCAACTAATGACTTTCATTCTCATAATATTTTGGAGGGATAATTGGAATCACAGAACTCTTTCAGATGCCTAGGTTTTCAAGGCTGAAATTGAAGTTCAGAACAGTAAGGCTTGCTGAAGTCACAAAGCTACTTAACGGCACAGAGCAAACTAGACCTAGTTTACTGTCTGGCAAAACATGCTTTTTATGTTGATTTTATGCAGTTCACTAAAACGTCAGTTATGAATGCACTATGTGTATTAATTACATAAGAGAACCTCATATCCTTCAAAAAATGTCAATGCCATGTAAAAATCCAGCCTCACTGTATCATTAATTGGAATTATAAATCTGGCTTTTACTATAAACTGTCTCAAATTCTTCTAAAATTATGTGGGAAATACTTCATAAACACGTAGAATTAGATCTCATGTATTTGGTCTCTAAAATGAATATTTTATTCAAATATGGTAAATATCCATAAATATTTTAAGAACGAAATCTGGCTAGAGGATGTGGAAGGGATTGGTTTGGAGGGACTGTCTATGTTATTTACAAAAGCTGTTCATAAAAATGGGAACAATGTCTTATTTTATCCCCAATACATCTCCTCAAAGCAAACAGCTGTTCAGAATCCTTCCATGAACTGTTCTTTTCACAGGGATTTTGAGCATTTGGAGGAGAAAGCATTTTTTAAATTGTATCTCATTAACATTAATGATGGTTTTGTGCCAGGCACAATTCTAGGCCCTTTCTACATTTTTTTTTTTTTAAATCCTCACAACACTTTTCCAAGGTAAGTATTACTGATGGCAATAGTATTCTAATTTTACAGGCGAGTAAACTCCTTAGCTCACCCAGCACCATAGTGGGCAGCTGGGGGAGCTGGGGCCAGACCCCAAGCAATTCTGATACAGAAGCTTGGGCCCCTCCTCACTCCCACTGCCCCGCCACCCACCATGCTCCCCACTCATCTCCAGTGATGGAAGTCAGTGTGAAGTTACCTTCCAGGATACTATAAAGGGAAAATCTGAAGGGACTGCTCAGAAGGGGGGGAAGGTCAGGGTAGTCTGCAGAGGTCACATTCTTGAGCTGATGTAAATGCCCAGGATTTTGTAGAAAACTCAGAAACTGCCGGAATGGTAAGGGCTAACCATTACCTCAGAATGCAGCTGAAATTGTGCCCACTACCAAGCAGACCCGTGTCACACGGCTGGCCAGATCCTTCCAAAAGCTCATGCTAAAAGGAATGGTTGTTTTGGCAGGCATGATGGCCCCACCAAGCACCCCTCCAGCTGCACCTGGTTTTGGATCAACCCGCAATCGACATCCATTCTTTTGCTTCCTATTTTCCAAAAGTTAGGGAGAAATTAGAACTAGACCGAAGAGGAGCAAGTATGTGATTAAAAGGAAAATAAAATAGCTCACCGAGGGAAAGGGTAAAGGAGGTGGGTGGATTGGTGAGAAAATCACACAGCCCACTGTTCATATCAGTCATGGAGGAAAATCACCGTGATGTGGCTTTGGATCTGAGGTAGACAAGAGGTTCTGGTTCTGAACAAAAGTGGTGGCACAGAGCCTGGATTAATCCCATTTCGCAGGTGACCCTAGGGAAGTCATCTGACACTTGTGGTGCTCAGTCATCCCTGACCCGAAGCAGTTTTAGAGCATCAAGTGTGATAATGGGCCAAAAGTGCTCCATGAATCGTAGTAACTTACATCTATCGAGGATCATCGAAAGGTCATGGTTACCTCCTATTTCTTGTCACCAGAGATGACCCCACTCAAAAAAAATGAGTTTTTGTTCAGAAAACAGGAAACCAGACAGACACTGAGGCACGCGCTCCTGCCTCTGGAGGGAATGCTGTCAGCTTGGCACTGGGCCACCAGGGAGTCAATGGATACATGGAGTGCTAAGATGCAAGGTGGCTCTGGGGCCAGAATGTGGAGCCCTGCAATAATCATGAGAGTTTCCACAGAAAAGCCTCCTACACTGGAGATGCCACAGCTCTGAGCAGGGTCAGTTAGAGTGGGGAGACTGACACTGGACCAGAGTCAGCTGGAGCAGGACTGTCCTGGAGAGCAGGGCGTTAAAGAAAGCAAAGCTGAGGAGCGGGCAGTAAGATTTGTACCAAGACTCCAGGCTTCCTCTGTAGCTTTGGGGCTTTGGGGTTTCCTGGTGACTGATCCAGCCACATTTTGCTTAGAGCCTTCAAAAGTGCATTTCTCTGCTTACAGCAGGGATAGCATTGGCCACCTTGGCAATAGGAATTGCTAGGGTTAGAAAAAAAGAGAAAGAAAGCCAGAAGAATTAGTTTTCTATAGCTGATTCTCTCCCCATTTTCCTACCATGGACCACTTGGCAGGTAACAGTCAAGACTTACTCCCATGGGTCTACCTCTAGTGCAGCCTCTACCTCTTGCTCTATCAAGAGATGTTGGGGAGTGAGAGGGACATTGTTGGGAATAAACTTGAATCGTCTCTATTAAAAATTAACTGTTTTATTCATAATGCCCAAAGTTGGGAGTAACCAAGATGTCCTTCAGTAGGCGAGTTATTCAGAATTAAAAAGAAATGATCTATCAAGCCATGAAAAGACATGGAAGAAATTTAAATGCAAATCACTAGGTGAAAAAGTCAATCTGGAAAGGCTACATACTGTATGATTTCAACTATATGACATTCTTGAAGAGGCAGAACTATAGGGACAGTAAAAAAAAACCCATAGAGACAGTGGTTTCCAGAGATTGAGGAGAGGTGGTTGACTAAGTACAGCACAGAGAATTGTTAGGGCACTTAAAATACTCTGTTTGAGACTGTAATGGTGGACCCATGTCATTGTGCACTTGTCCAGACCTGTAGAATGCACAATACCAAGAGCGAACCCCAATGTCAACTATGGACTTTGGGTGATACTGATGTGTCACTGTAGGTTCATCAATTGCAAGAAATGTACCACTCTGGTGGGGATGTTAATGATGGGGGAGACTGTGCCTGTGTAGGAGCAAGGGATATATGGGAAATCTTCATAATCTCCACTCAATTTTGCTGTGAATCTGAAACTGCTCTAGAAAAAAAAAAAAAAGTTTTTTTTAATTAACTGTTTACAGGGTAAATGCTTTCCTATGCATTAATTAATATGCATGATGCACCTCATTACACGTCAAGACAGCAGGGTTTGGATGGGACAGGATCCATTCTCACATATTGCCTCAGGGTACATCCTCTGACTGAAATTAGCAACTAAAAGAAGTGCTAAAGAAGTGGACAGAAACCATATTTTACCAGTAGGAGAGCAGCCACCTCAGTGGTGACAACAGAGGGAAGCTGAGGTCTCGACACACACACAACAGGCTGGGCTGGAAGGTGGACACACAGCTCTGCATCTCCTGCCATTGGCTCAGCAGGACTGACCCTGCCCCACTCCGCTCAGGAGGCTGAGGAGGCAGGGCTTCTAGGAGGACCATCCATATTCACTCATGGCAAAGTTTAGCTCTGAACCTGAATAATAAACTTTCCAGAACCTGGGGGAGGAGGGAGGAGGAAGGGTTTTGTAACATGACCAAAGAGCCTCCTCTGGGAAATGCATTTTATGTTGGACTTACCAACATCAAGGTAACCTTGGTAACCTCCATATCATACCTCACTTGTGGTAACTGAAGGAAGCCATGTCATCTACAAGGGAAGCTCCACCTGGGGACAATTGCATAACCATGGTGGTCACAACATCTGCACTCTTTCAGCGGTAGTCTAAGCCTAACATTTTAGGAATGAGAACTCTGCTCACCAGCCATATATAGGATAACGAGTCATCAAATTGAAAAATGATTTCTTTTCTTAGGTGACCATGACCAGATCTTCTTTAAAAAGTGAGCAGAAATTTCAACCTTAACACAGTATGGAGTTTAGTGACATTGAAAAATAATCAACATATTTTTAGTAATAGCTTTATTGACCTATAATTCACATATCATAAAATTCACCCTTTTTAAAATGTACAATTGAGGAGTGCTTAGTATATTCCTTAGTAGTTCTTAGGAGTTCTATGTATATATTGAGGTTGTGCAATCATCACCATTATCTAATTCCAGAACATGTCATCACTCTCAAAAGAAAACCCACGCCCACTAACAGTCACTCCCTATCCCTACCCTCAACCACCTCCACCTTGGCAAGGATTTTCTATCTCTATGGATTTACCTATTCTGAAAATAAAATGTAGAACATCATATATATGTGGTCTTTTGTGTCTGGCTTCTTCCACTTAGCATGTTTTCAAGGTCCATCCGTGTGGTAGCAGGTTGAGTCAGTATTTCGTTACTTTTCCTTGCCAAGTAATATCCCATTGCATGTATATACCATGTTTTGTTCATCCATTCACCAGTTAATGGACAGTTAGGTTGTTCTCGATTTATAGCTGTTATTAACAAGGCTATTATGGACACTCAAGCACAATTTTTGTGTGGACATGTTTTAAATTCTCTTGGACATATATCCAAGTGTGGAATTGCTGGGTCAATGGTAACTGTATGTTCAACTTTTTCAGAAATTGCCAAACTGCCCAAGGGGCTGCACCATTTCACATTCTTACCAACAATATATCTAAGGGCTCCAGTTTCTCCACATCGTTGTCAACACTGGTTATTGCCTGTCTTTTTTATTATAGTCATCCCAGTGAGGGTGAAGTGTTTTCTATTGCATTTCTCAAATGATGTTGAACATACTCTCATGTGTTCATTGGCCATTTGTGTAGTCTTTTTAATAACCAATCCATCAATCAATCTCTGCCCACTTTTTATTGGGTTATTTGTCTGGATACCAGACCCTTATTTGATATATGATCTGTAAATATTTTCTCCCATGTTGGCTGTCTTTTCACTTTCTTGATGGTATCCTTTGATGCACAAGTTTTTAATTTTTATGAAGTCTGACATTAATTTTTTTCATTTGTTGCATGTGCTTTTGGTGTCATATTTAAGAATTCATTGACAAATCCAAGGTTATTAAGATTAACTCTGTATTATTCTAAGAATTTTATAGTTTTGACTCTTACAAAGAAATGTATAGCTTTAATTTTTTTTTTTTTTTAGGTTTTATTTATTTATTTTGACAGAGAGAGACACAGCGAGAGAGGGAATACAAGCAGGGGGAGTGGGACAGGGAGAAGCAGGCTTCCCATTGAGCAGGGAGCTCTATGTGGGACTCGATCCCAGGACCTTGAAATCATGACCTGAGCCGAAGGCAGCCGCTTAACGACTGAGCCACCCAGGCGCCCCTGTATAGTTTTAATTTTTACAAAGATACATTTATATATTTAATTTGTTTTGAGTTAATTTTTCTATATGGTATGAGGTAAGAGTTGAACTTCATTCTTTTGCATATGGATATCCAGTTGTTTTAAGCACCATGTGTTGAGAAGATTATGCTTTCCCCCACTGAGTGACCTTGACACCCATCAATTAATAATAAGTGTGAAGGTTTATGTACAGACTCTCAATTCTAGATCACTGACCTCTTTATTTACCCTTATGCCAATACCACACTGTCTTGATTAGTTTTGTAAGTTTTAAAATGAGGAAGTGTGAGTGGTCTACCTGTTTTTCTTTCTCAAGATTTTTTCAACTATTCAGAGCCCCTTGCAATTCCATATAAATTTGAGGATCAGCCTGTCCATTTCTTCAAAAAGGAAGTTTTGATTTTGATAAGAATTGCACTAATCTGTAGATTATTGGAAGTATTGTCATCTTAACAATGTTAAGTTTTCCAATCCATGAATATGGGAAATATGGGAAGTCGTGCCAGTTATTTAATTTAATTCTTTATTTCAATGATATCTTGTAGTTTTCAATGTGCGAGTCTTGCATTTCTTTTGTAAAATTTATTCCAAAATATGTTATCCTTTTTGATGCCATTAAAATGGGATTATTTAATTCTATTTTCAGATTGTTCATTGCTAGTAAATAGAGATAGGATTGATTTTTGTATATCGATCTTGAATACAGAAACTTTGCTGAACTCATCTCTACTAGTTTTAATAGTTTTTAGTGGATCCTTTAGGACTTTCTATATACAAGAGCATAGCATCTGCAAACACAGTTTAAATTCTTTCTTCCCACCTGGATCCTTTTTTATTTCTTTTTCTTGCTTAACGCCACACTGCTAGAACCTCCAGTATAATGTTCAACAGAGGTGACAAGTGCAGACATCCTTGCCTTGTTCCTGATCTTAGAGGAAAAATATCTAGTATTTTACCACTAAGTATGATGTTACTGTGAGCTTTTCATGGATACCCTTTATCAAGTTATATAATTAGCTTGGTATGTGATTCCCATGACTAGTTTCATTTGCTAGCCATCACATACCTCAGGAGCTGTTGGAAGCTTTGTTGGTGTCATCAGAGTTTCAGATGACAACTTCCCCTATTATATCTGTATAATATATCACCACCAGAATAATCATACTCTAGCATTTAATAGACCACCAGGCAAATATGTTCTCTTTGATAGCTGGTAAAGCTAAAATAGCTTAGGCCAAATATCAGAAAACCTACCATGCTCTTGTTTGGAAAGGTACCTGCCCTGGCTTAGCATTAATTATCCCTCTATAACACGGAGGGAAATTGCCTTTACTTTGATTTTCTAACCACGTAAATAACTGGCAAATGAGAACAAATGGATATGAAAATGCTTGGGATCTTAGAGTGCTGTGTGGCTCTGAGGGGATGTTGATGAGGAAGACAGACCAGGTAGAAAATACAGAGGTCCAGTTGGCCCCAGCCTGGAGCTGTGCTCTCGATTTATGGTTTTCATATTCCAGCTGCAGCATGCACATGACCAATATCTCCGTGAACCGAAACGGGACATCAAGTATGAGAAAGGATGCCTAGAACAGGCAATGTTCTCGGGGGCAGAGGAGAGTATAACAAGACAATAGTCAGAAAAGGGGAGAGAGGGCTCCCCTTTACCTTTACCCCACAGCTTCCATTGCAATGTGCCACGAGGCCATGGGTTAAAAGGAAAGGGGAGCGGGGGCACTTCTTTGACTCAGGACACGGAGGGTGCCTGACTCCGGGTGCACAGAAAGGGAAGCGGAGAAAAACGGTGCTTGTCCCTCCAGCCAGACTGTCTCAGGGTGACCACATGCTGCTCAGCTGCCAAGGCGGTTGACCTTGTGAGCCTTAAATTTACCAAGAGCTTTCTTGACTTTGGTGTTTCCTGGAATGAACCCTCTCTTTGGGGTGATTATCCATGATGGGACCCAAATGTAGCATTTTCTACTAAGTGATTTGATGATAAAATGATAACCTCAAGTTATAACTGAAAAAATATTTTTAAGAGTAAATCTGGAAGTTGTCAGGGACATGACACTCCAGTTACAACACTCACAGCTGCCTTGTTTAACAAAGGGAGCCGGGGGCGCCTGGCTGGCTCAGTGGGTTAAACGACAGGCTCTTGATTTCAGCCTAGGTCATGATCTCAGGGTCGTGAGATAGAGCCCTGTATCAGGCTCTGTGCTGAGTGTGGAGCTTGCTTAAGACTCTCTCTCTCCCTCTGCCTCTGACCCTGCCCTCTGCTCTCTCTCAAAAAAAATCAATTAATTAATTAATTAAAATAAATTAAAAATGGAGCCAGGGGACTTCTTCAAATGATGACCAAAAGTGAAATGTGTAAGGGTCTTGGCACAGTAACAGCTAACAGCCTCAGAGAAGAGAGACTCACTTTCCCTAGTCGGCCATCCTTGGCGCACCAGGACCCAGCTGGCAATGTCCCTGCGACAGCCCTGGGGATGAAGGCACCAGCGGGATGCATCATGGGACATGTATTGGCTGGTAGCCTCACCCTGGACCTTACTAGATACAGTCCAAAGTAAAGCATCCCTCTGTGTCTGTGAGTGTGCAGCAAAGTAAAAACACACCAAAAAAAAAAAAAAAAACCAAACTCATTTTGTTGATCTCTGAACCTGAGTTAGCAGAGCAATCTTGCTACAAAGTAGATGGTCTTTGTTGTAAAGGAGGAGGCTCCAGGGAAGTTATTTGGAAAGAGCAAAAGGAAGAGAGCTACAAGATGTTGTCTAGGAAATCAAAGGGAATGTGGATGTGGAGGAAGCCAACAATGACGGTGGATGCTTTTTAGGGGAGGGGAGGAGGAATGAGGGCAGAGTCACACGGACCCCTTAGGAGAAATGCATTCAGTGAGAAATTCCCAGAGGCATGAGGTAGCTGAATACTTTGAAAAACAAGCCTGGCGTACATCCAGTTTTATTTGTTTACTATCTGCTACTGGCATTTTACTACCTACCCCCAGCCTCTCAAACCTTTAAGGGTCAGCTAAACTCCTATTTACTTTTGGGGTGCTCCGGGGAACACAGATATGGGCAGCAAAGATTCCCATCTCCATTTAGGGGACATGAGCCCAGGCAGCAGTGTCCAAAAGAGAGGTCAGAAATCCTGCAAGGCCCTAAAGTCACCAGCTGCAAAAAACTGTGGGAGAGCATGGAGGAGCGAGCTCCAGCTGGTGGGATAGGCCAATGCTGATGGACAGGGACAAGGATGGTTGGAGGGGCTAAGGCAGGTGGTGGTGGGAGTCAGTGATGGTGGGAGGGGCTGGGGCTGGTGGGAGAAGCACCTGCCAATGGACTGGCCAGGAGCAGTTTTAAGGCCAATCTTATTTGTCTCCACACAGAAGGAAGTAGGTGGGGCACAGGAAACCTACCGAAGTAACCTTTCATAAGTGTCATTCAAGCAATGAAGATGGAGAATCGATTCAAACGAGAGCAGAAAACTGGGAAAATTGGTGCCAGTCTCAGGGTTGAGAGGCTGCCGGTAGGGCAGAATTTGCTCAGAATTCTGAGGCAACACAAATCGAATGTGAATCTTACTTCTGTCACCTGTGAGCTGAGTGATCTTGAGCAGAACAGACCGTCACTGGACCCCAATCTCCTTACCCCAGAAATGGAAAGTAAGAATAATGATGCTGCTGGTAATCTTACCCCCTCATCCCCTTCCCAGGGGGAGAAGCCAGCTTCCCCTTTGCCATGGCCGTCCGCAGCACTAAGGGAGCCAGAGGGTCTGAATTAAGGAGGTCCTGTCTGAGGGGGCATGGGCTACCTCCGGAGTCCAGTGCGCTCCTGGAGGGCCCCGGCTCCTCTCTCGGCTCGTGGCTGCCAGGAGCCCTTTATCAGGCTGTGTGGACAATGCCCCCTCACTCTCCAGCACCAAGCAGGCCAGTATCTCTGGGACA